>NW_027327593.1:1500000-1730528 GCF_047675955.1 Chlorocebus sabaeus
GAGAGAGTTACAGCTTCCCCTCAAGAAGCTTTTCACTAAGACTCTTCTGGTGGAATTTGCAAAGTGATATTTGGAAGCCCATAGATGGCTATGGAGAAAAAGGAAATATTCTAAGATAAAAACTGGAAAGAAGCTTTCTGAGAAACTGCTTTGTGTTCTGTTAATTCAACTCCCAGAGTTACAGCTTTCCCCTCAAGAAGCCTTTCACTAAGACTGTTCTTGTGAAATTTGCAAAGTGATATTTGGAAGCCCATAGATGTTTTTGGTGAAAAAGTAAATATCTTCAGTTAAAAATGGAAATAAGCTTTCTGAGAAACTGCTTTGGGTTCTGTTACTTCATCTCAGAGAGGTACAGCTTTCTCCTTAAAATGTCTTTTGTAAGACAGTTCTTGTGGAATTTTCAAAGTGATATTTGGAAGCCCATAGAGGGCTATTGTGAAAAAGGAAATATCTTTCGTTAAAAACTGAAAAGAAGCTTTCTGAAAAACTGCTTTGTGCTCTGTTAATTCATCTCACAGAGTTAGAGCTTTCCCCTCAAGAAGTCTTTCGCTAATACTGTTCTTGTGGAATATGCAAAGTGATATTTGGAAGCCCTTAGAGGGCTATTGTGAAAAAGGAAATATCTTACATTAAAAACTGAAAACAAACTTTCTGAAAAACTGCTTTGTGTTCTGTTAATTCATCTCACAGAGTTACAGCTTTCCCCTCAAGAAGCCTTTCGCTAAGACAGTTCTTGTGGAATATGCAAAGTGATATTTGGAAGCTCCTAGAGGGCTATGGTGAAAAAGGAAGTATCCTAAGATAAAAACTGGAAAGAAGCTTTCTGAGAAACTGCTTTGTGTTCTGTTAATTCAACTCCCAGAGTTACAGCTTTCCCCTCAAGAAGCCTTTCACTAAGACTGTTCTTGTGAAATTTGCAAAGTGATATTTGGAAGCCCATAGATGTTTTTGGTGAAAAAGTAAATATCTTCAGTTAAAAATGGAAATAAGCTTTCTGAGAAACTGCTTTGAGTTCTGTTACTTCATCTCAGAGAGGTACAGCTTTCTCCTTAAAAAGTCTTTCGTAAGACAGTTCTTGTGGAATTTTCAAAGTGATATTTGGAAGCCCATAGAGGGCTATTGTGAAAAAGGAAATACCTTCCGTTAAAAACTGAAAAGAAGCTTTCTGAAAAACTGCTTTGTGCTCTGTTAATTCATCTCACAGTGTTAGAGCTTTCCCCTCAAGAAGTCTTTCGCTAATACTGTTCTTGTGGAATATGCAAAGTGATATTTGGAAGCCCTTAGAGGGCTATTGTGAAAAAGGAAATATCTTACATTAAAAACTGAAAACAAACTTTCTGAAAAACTGCTTTGTGTTCTGTTAATTCATCTCACAGAGTTACAGCTTTCCCCTCAAGAAGCCTTTCGCTAAGACAGTTCTTGTGGAATATGCAAAGTGATATTTGGAAGCCCATGAAGGGCTAAGGTTAAAAAGGAAATATCTTCCGTTAAAAACTGCAAAGAATCTTTCTGAGAAACTGCTTTGTTTTCTGTTAATTCGTCTCACAGAGTTACAGCTTTCCCCTCAAGCAGCCTTTCGCTAAGACTGTTCTTTTTGAATTTGCAAAGTGATATTTGGAAGCCCATAGAGGTCTATGGTGAAAAAGGAAATACCTTCCGTTAAAAACTGGAAAGAGGCTTTCTGAGAAACTGCTTTGTGTTCTGTTAACTCATTTCACAGACTTACATCTTTCCCCTCAAGAAGCCTTTCGCGAAGACTGTTCTTGTGGAATTTGCAAAGTGATATTTGGAAGCCCTTAGTGGTCTATGGTGAAAAAGGAAATATCCTAAGATAAAGACTGAAAATTAATTTTCTGAGAAACTGCTTTGTATTCTGTTAGTTCATCTCACAGAGTTAGAGCTTTCCCCTCCAGAAGCCTTTCGCTAAGACTGTTTTTGTGGAAATTGGAAAGTGATACTAAGTATCCCATAGAGGGCTATGGTGAAAAAGGAAATATCCTAAGACAAAAACTGAAAAGAAGCTTTCTGAAAAACTACTTTGTGCTCTGTTAATTCATCTCACAGAGTTACAGCTTTCCCCTCAAGAAGCCTTTCGCGAAGACTGTTCTTGTGGATTTTGCAAAGTGATATTTGGAAGCCCATAGATGTCTATGGTGAAAAAGGAAATATCCTAAGACAAAAACTGAAAAGAAGCTTTCTGAAAAACTACTTTGCGCTCTGTTAATTCATCTCACAGAGTTACAGCTTTCCCCTCAAGAAGCCTTTCGCGAAGACTGTTCTTGTGGATTTTGCAAAGTGATATTTGGAAGCCCATAGATGTCTATGGTGAAAAAGGAAATATCCTAAGATGAAAACTGGAAAGAAGCTTTCTGAGAAACTTATTTGTGTTCTATTATTTCATTTCACAGAGTTACAGGTATCTCCTCAAGAATCCTTTTGTTAAGCCTGTTCTTGTGAAATTTGCAAAGTGATATTTGGAAGCATATAGAGGGCTAAGGTGAAAAAGGAAATATCTTCCGTTAAAAACTGGAAAGAAGCTTTCTGAGAAACTGCTTTGTGTTCTGTTAATTCACCTCACAGAGTTACAACTTTCCCCTCACGAAGTCTTTCGCTAAGACTGTTCTTGTGGAATTTGCCAAGTGATATGTGGAAGCCCGTAGAGGGCTATGGTGAAAAAGGAAATATCTTCAGTTAATAACTGGAAAGAAACATTCTGAGAAACTGATTTGTGTTCTGTTAATTCATCTCACAGAGTTAGAGCTTTCCCCTCAAGAAGCCTTTCGCTAAGACAGTTCTTGTGGAATTTGCAAAGTGATATTTGGAATCCCTTAGAGGGCTATGGTGAAAAAGGAAATATGTTCCGTTAAAAACTGGAAAGAAGATTTCTGAGAAACTGCTTTGTGTTCTATTAATTCATCTCACAGAGTTACAGCTTTCCCTCAAGAAGCCTTTCGCTAAGACTTTTCTTGTGGAATTTGGAAAGTGATATTTAGTAGCCCATAGAGGGCCATGGTGAAAAAGGAAATATCTTCCGTTAAAAACTGGAAAGAAGATTTCTGAGAAACTGCTTTGTGTTGTATTAATTCATCTCACAGAGTTACAGCTTTTCACTAAAGAAGCCTTACGCTAAGACTGCTCTTGAGGAATTAGCAAAGTGATATTTGGAAGTCCACAGATGGCTATGATGAAAAAGGAAATATGTTCAGTTAAAAACTGGAAAGAAGCATTCTGAGAAACTGCTTTGTGTTCTCTTAATTGATCTCACAGAGTTACAGCTTTCCACTCAAGAAGCCTTTCGCTAAGACTGTTGATGTGGAATTTGGAATGTGATATGTAGAACCCCTAGAGGGCTATGGTGAAAAACTAAATATCTTCCGTTAAAAAGTGGAAAGAGGCATTCTGAGAAACTGCTTTGTGTTCTGTTAATTCATCTCAAAGAGTTACAGCTTTCCCCTCAAGAAGTCTTTCGCTGAGACTGTTCATGTGGAATTTGGAAAGTGATATTTAGAAGTCAATAGAGGGCTACGGTGGAAAAGGAAATATCTTCCGTTAAAAAGTGGATAGAAGCTTTCTGAGAGACTGCTTTGTGTTCTGCTAATTCATCTCACAGAATTACAGGATTCCCCTCATGAAATCTTTGGCTAAGACTGTTCTTGTGTAATTTTCAAAGTGATATTTGGAAGCCCATAGAGGGCTATGGTTAAAAAGGAAATATCTTTTGAGAAATGTCTGTTCATATCCTTTGCCCACTTTTGGATGGGGTTGTTTGTTTTTTTCTTGTAAATTTGTTTGAGTTCTTTGTAGGTTCTGGATATTAGCCCTTTGTCAGATGAGTAGATTGCAAAAATTTTCTCCCATTCTGTAGGTTGCCTGTTCACTCTGATGGTAGTTTCTTTTGCTGTGCAGAAGCTCTTTAGTTTAATGAGATCCCATTTGTCAATTTTGGCTTTTGCTGCCGTTGCTTTTGGTGTTTTAGACATGAAGTCTTTGCCCATGCCTATGTCCTGAATGGTACTACCTAGGTTTTCCTCTAGGATTTTTATGGTATTAGGTCTAACATTTAAGTCTCTAATCCATCTTGAATTAATTTTCGTATAAGGAGTAAGGAAAGGATCCAGTTTCAGCTTTGTACTTATGGCTAGCCAATTTTCCCAGCACCATTTATTAAATAGGGAATCCTTTCCCCATTTCTTGTTCCTCTCAGGTTTGTCAAAGATCAGATGGCTGTAGATGTGTGGTATTATTTCTGAGGACTCTGTTCTGTTCCATTGGTCTATATCTCTGTTTTGGTACCAGTACCATGCTGTTTTGGTTACTGTAGCCTTGTAGTATAGTTTGAAGTCAGGTAGCGTGATGCCTCCAGCTTTGTTCTTTTGACTTAGGATTGTCTTGGAGATGCGGGCTCTTTTTTGGTTCCATATGAACTTTAATTTATACAGCCAACAGACACATGAAAAAATGCTCATCATCACTGGCCATCAGAGAAATGCAAATCAAAACCACAATGAGATACCATCTCACACCAGTTAGAATGGCGATCATTCAAAAGTCAGGAAACAACAGGTGCTGGAGAGGATGTGGAGAAATAGGAACACTTTTACACTGTTGGTGGGATTGTAAACTAGTTCAACCATTATGGAAAACAGTATGGCGATTCCTCAAGGATCTAGAACTAGATGTACCATATGACCCAGCCATCCCATTACTAGGTATATACCCAAAGGATTATAAATTATGCTGCTATAAAGACACATGCACACGTATGTTTATTGCAGCACTATTCACAATAGCAAAGACTTGGAATCAACCCAAATGTCCATCAGTGACAGATTGGATTAAGAAAATGTGGCACATATACACCATGGAATACTATGCAGCCATAAAAAAGGATGAGTTTGTGTCCTTTGTAGGGACATGGATGCAGCTGGAAACCATCATTCTTAGCAAACTATCACAAGAACAGAAAACCAAACACCGCATGTTCTCACTCATAGGTGGGAACTGAACAATGAGATCACTTGGACTCGGGAAGGGGAACATCACACACCGGGGCCTATCATGGGGAGGGGGGAGGGGGGAGGGATTGCATTGGGAGTTATGCCTTATGTAAATGACGGGTTGATGGGTGCAGCACACCAACATGGCACACGTATACATATGTAGCAAACCTGCACATTGTGCACATGTACCCTACAACTTGAAGTTTAATAATAATAAATAAATTTAAAAAAAAAATAAAAATAAAAAGGAAATATCTTCCGTTAAAAACTGGAAAGAAGCTTTCGGAGAAACTGCTTTGTGTTCTGTTAATTCATCTCAGAGAGGTACAGCTTTCTCCTCAAAAAGTCTTTCATAAGAGAGTTCTTGTGGAATTTTCAAAGTTATATTTGGAAGCCCATAGAGTGCTATTGTGAAAAAGGAAATATCTTCCGTTAAAAACTGAAAAGAAGCTTTCTGAAAATCTGCTTTGTTTTCTGTTTATTCATCTCACAGAGTCACAGCTTTCCCCTCAAGAAGTCTTTTGCTAATACTGTTCTTGTGGAATATGCAAAGTGATATTTGGAAGCCCATAGAGGGCTACAGTTAAAAAGGAAATATCTTCCATTAAAAACTGGAAAGAATCTTTCTGAGAAACTGCTTTGTTTTCTGTTAATTCATCTCACACAGTTACAGCTTTCCCCTCAAGAAGTCTTTCGTTAAAACTGTTCTTGTTCAATTTGCAAAGTGATATGGCAGCCCATAAAGGGCTACGGTGAAAAACGAAATATCTTCAGTTAAAAACCGTAAAGAAAATTTCTTAGAAACCGCTTAGTGCTCTGTTAATTCCTCTCAAAGTGTTACAGAATTCCCCTCAAGAATCCTTTCACTAAGACTGTTCTTGTGGAATTTGCACAGTGATATTTGGAAGCCCATAGAGGGCTATGGTGAAAAAGGAAATACCTTCCGTTAAAAACTGGAAAGAGGCTTTCTGAGAAACTACTCTGTGTTCTGTTAATTCGTCTTACACAGTTACAGCTTTCCCCTCAAGAAGCCTTTCTCTAAGACAGTTCTTTTGGAATTTGCATTGTGATATTTGGAAGCCCATGCAGGGCTATGGTGAAAAAGGAAATATCTTCAGTTAAAAACTGGAAACAAGCTTTTTGAGTAACTGCATTGTGTTCTGTTAATTCATCTCACAGAGTTACAGCTTTTCCCTCAAGAAGTCTTTCACTAACACTGTTCTTGTGGAATATGCAAAGTGATATTTGGAAGCCCTTAGAGGGCTATGGTTAAAAAGGAAATATCTTCCGTTAAAAACTGCAAAGAATCTTTCTGAGAAACTGCTTTGTTTTCTGTTAATTCATCTCACAGAGTTACAGCTTTCCCCTCAAGAAGCCTTTCGCTAAGACTGTTCCTTTCGAATTTGCAAAGTGATATTTGGAAGCCCATAGAGGGCTATGGTGAAAAAGGAAATACCTTCCGTTAAAAACTGGAAAGAGGCTTTCTGAGAAACTGCTTTGTGTTCTGTTAACTCATTTCACAGACTTACATCTTTCCCCTCAAGAAGCCTTTCGCTAAGACTGTTCTTGTGGAATTTGCAAAGTGATATTTGGAAGCCCTTAGTGGTCTATGGTGAAAAAGGAAATATCCTAAGATAAAGACTGAAAATTAATTTTCTGAGAAACTGCTTTGTATTCTGTTAGTTCATTTCACAGAGTTAGAGCTTTCCCCTCCAGAAGCCTTTCGCTAAGACTGTTTTTGTGGAAATTGGAAAGTGATACTAAGTATCCCATAGAGGGCTATGGTGAAAAAGGAAATATCCTAAGACAAAAACTGAAAAGAAGCTTTCTGAAAAACTACTTTGTGTTCTGTTAATTCATCTCACAGAGTTACAGCTTTCCCCTCAAGAAGCCTTTCGCGAAGACTGTTCTTGTGGATTTTGCAAAGTGATATTTGGAAGCCCATAGATGTCTATGGTGAAAAAGGAAATATCCTAAGACAAAAACTGAAAAGAAGCTTTCTGAAAAACTACTTTGTGCTCTGTTAATTCATCTCACAGAGTTACAGCTTTCCCCTCAAGAAGCCTTTCGCGAAGACTGTTCCTGTGGATTTTGCAAAGTGATATTTGGAAGCCCATAGATGTCTATGGTGAAAAAGGAAATATCCTAAGATGAAAACTGGAAAGAAGCTTTCTGAGAAACTTATTTGTGTTCTATTATTTCATTTCACAGAGTTACAGGTATCTCCTCAAGAATCCTTTTGTTAAGCCTGTTCTTGTGAAATTTGCAAAGTGATATTTGGAAGCATATAGAGGGCTAAGGTGAAAAAGGAAATATCTTCCGTTAAAAACTGGAAAGAAGCTTTCTGAGAAACTGCTTTGTGTTCTGTTAATTCACCTCACAGAGTTACAACTTTTCCCTCACGAAGTCTTTCGCTAAGACTGTTCTTGTGGAATTTGCCAAGTGATATGTGGAAGCCCGTAGAGGGCTATGGTGAAAAAGGAAATATCTTCAGTTAATAACTGGAAAGAAACATTCTGAGAAACTGATTTGTGTTCTGTTAATTCATCTCACAGAGTTAGAGCTTTCCCCTCAAGAAGCCTTTCGCTAAGACTGTTCTTGTGGAATTTGCAAAGTGATATTTGGAATCCCTTAGAGGGCTATGGTGAAAAAGGAAATATGTTCCGTTAAAAACTGGAAAGAAGATTTCTGAGAAACTGCTTTGTGTTCTATTAATTCATCTCACAGAGTTACAGCTTTCCCTCAAGAAGCCTTTCGCTAAGACTTTTCTTGTGGAATTTGGAAAGTGATATTTAGTAGCCCATAGAGGGCCATGGTGAAAAAGGAAATATCTTCGGTTAAAAACTGGAAAGAAGATTTCTGAGAAACTGCTTTGTGTTGTATTAATTCATCTCACAGAGTTACAGCTTTTCACTGAAGAAGCCTTTCGCTAAGACTGCTCTTGAGGAATTAGCAAAGTGATATTTGGAAGTCCACAGATGGCTATGGTGAAAAAGGAAATATGTTCAGTTAAAAACTGGAAAGAAGCATTCTGAGAAACTTCTTTGTGTTCTCTTAATTGATCTCACAGAGTTACAGCTTTCCACTCAAGAAGCCTTTCGCTAAGGCTGTTGATGTGGAATTTGGAATGTGATATGTAGAACCCCTAGAGGGCTATGGTGAAAAACTAAATATCTTCCGTTAAAAAGTGGAAAGAAGCATTCTGAGAAACTGCTTTGTGTTCTGTTAATTCATCTCAAAGAGTTACAGCTTTCCCCTCAAGAAGTCTTTCGCTGAGACTGTTCATGTGGAATTTGGAAAGTGATATTTAGAAGTCAATAGAGGGCTACGGTGAAAAAGGAAATATCTTCCCTTAAAAAGTGGATAGAAGCTTTCTGAGTGTCTGCTTTGTGTTCTGCTAATTCATCTCACAGAATTACAGGATTCCCCTCATGAAATCTTTGGCTAAGACTGTTCTTGTGTAATTTTCAATGTGATATTTGGAAGCCCATAGAGGGCTATGGTTAAAAAGGAAATATCTTCCGTTAAAAACTGGAAAGAAGCTTTCGGAGAAACTGCTTTGTGTTCTGTTAATTCATCTCAGAGAGGTACAGCTTTCTCCTCAAAAAGTCTTTCGTAAGAGAGTTCTTGTGGAATTTTCAAAGTTATATTTGGAAGCCCATAGAGTGCTATTGTGAAAAAGGAAATATCTTCCGTTAAAAACTGAAAAGAAGCTTTCTGAAAATCTGCTTTGTTTTCTGTTTATTCATCTCACAGAGTCACAGCTTTCCCCTCAAGAAGTCTTTCGCTAATACTGTTCTTGTGGAATATGCAAAGTGATATTTGGAAGCCCATAGAGGGCTACGGTTAAAAGGAAATATCTTCCATTAAAAACTGGAAAGAATCTTTCTGAGAAACTGCTTTGTTTTCTTTTAATTCATCTCACACAGTTACAGCTTTCCCCTCAAGAAGTCTTTCGTTAAAACTGTTCTTGTTCAATTTGCAAAGTGATATTTGGCAGCCCATAAAGGGCTACGGTGAAAAACGAAATATCTTCAGTTAAAAACCGTAAAGAAAATTTCTTAGAAACTGCTTTGTGTTCTGTTAATTCATCTCAAAGTGTTACAGAATTCCCCTCAAGAATCCTTTCACTAAGACTGTTCTTGTGGAATTTGCACAGTGATATTTGGAAGCCCATAGAGGGCTATGGTGAAAAAGGAAATATCTTCCGTTAAAAACTGGAAAGAGGCTTTCTGAGAAACTGCTCTGTGTTCTGTTAATTCGTCTTACACAGTTACAGCTTTCCCCTCAAGAAGCCTTTCTCTAAGACAGTTCTTTTGGAATTTGCATTGTGATATTTGGAAGCCCATGCAGGGCTATGGTGAAAAAGGAAATATCTTCAGTTAAAAACTGGAAACAAGCTTTCTGAGAAACTGCTTTGTGTTCTGTTAATTCATCTCACAGAGTTACAGCTTTTCCCTCAAGAAGTCTTTCACTAACACTGTTCTTGTGGAATTTGCAAAGTGATATTTGGAAGCCCTTAGAGGGCTATGGTTAAAAAGGAAATATTTTCAGCTAACAACTTGAAAGAAGCTTTCTGAGAAACGGCTCTGTGTTCTCTAAATTAATCTCACAGAGTTAGTTTTCCCGTCAAGAAGCCTTTCGCTAAGACTGTTCTTGTTTAATTTGCAAAGTGATATTCGGAAGCCTCTAGAGAGCTACTGTGAAAAACGAATTATCTTCATTTAAAAAGTGGAAAGAAGTTTTCTGAGAAACTGCTTTGTGTTCTGTAATTAATCTCACAGAGTTACAGCTTTCCCCTCAAGAAGCCCTTCGCTAAGACAGTTCTTGTGGAATTTGCAAAGTGATATTTGGAGGCCCATAGAGGGTTATGGTGAAAAAGTAAATATATTCTGTGAGAAACTGGAAAGAAGATTTCTGAGAAACTGCTTTGAGTTCTGTTAATTCATCTCACAGAGTTACAGCTTTCCCCTCAAGTAGCCTTTCGCTAAGTATGTTCTTGTGGAATTTTCAAAGTGATATTTGGAAGCCTATAGAGGGCTATGGTGAAAAAGGTAATGTCTTCAGGTAAAAACTGGAAAGAAGATGTCTGAGAAACTATTTTGTGTTCTGTTAATTCATCTCAAAGGGTTACAGCTTTCCCCTGGAGAAACCTTTCGCTAAGACTGTTCTTGTGGAATTTGCAAAGTGATATTTGGAAGCCCATGGAGGGCTATGGTGAGAAAGGAAATATATTCAGTTTAAAACTGGAAAGAAGCGTTCTGAGAAACTGCTTTGTGTTCTGTTAATTCATCTCACAGAGTTACAGCTCTCCCCTCAAGAAGCCTTTCGCTAAGGGATTTCTTGTGGAATTTAAAATGTGCTACTTGGAAGAACATAGAGAGCTGTGGTGAAAAAGGAAATATCCTAATATAAAAAGTGAAAAGAAGCCTTTTGAGAAACTGCTTTGTGTTCTGTTAATTCATCTCACAGAGTTACAGCTTTCCCCTCAAGAAGCCTTTCGCTAAGGGAGTTCTTGTGGAATTTAAAAAGTGATATTTGGAAGCGCATAGAGAGCTGTGGTGAAAAAGGAAGTATGCTAAGATAAAAGCTGAAAAGAAGCCTTTTGAGAAACTGCTTTGTGTTGTGTTAATTCATCTAACAGAGTTACAGCTTTCCCCTCAAGAAGACTTTCGCTAAGACTGTTCTTGTGGAATTTTCAAAATGATATTTGGAAGCCCATAGAGGGCTAGGGTGAAAAAGGAAATCTCTTCAGTTAAAAACTGGAAAGAACCTTTTTCAGAAACTGCATTGTGTTCTGCTAATGCATCGCACTGAGTTGCAGCTCCCCCCTCAAGAAGCCTCTCGGTAAGATTGTTCTTGTGGAATTTGCAAAGTGATATTTGGAAGCCCCTAGAGGGCTATAGTAAAAAGGAAATATCTTCAGTTAAAAATTGGAAAGAAGCTTTCTGAGAAACTTCTTTGTGTTCTGTGAATTCATCTCACAGAGTTACAGCTTTCCCTAAAGAAGCCTTTCGCTAAGACTGTTCTTGTGGTATTTCCAAAGTGACATTTCGAAGGCCATAGAGAGCTATGGTGGAAAGGAAATATCTTCGGTTTAAAACAGGAAAGAAGCTTTCGGAGACACTGCGTTGTATTCTGTTAATTCATCTCACAAAGTTACAGCTTTCCCCTAACGAAGCCTTTCTCTAAGACAGTTCCTGTCGAATTTGGGAAGTGATATTTAGAGGCCTACAGAGATCTATGGTGAAAAAGGAAATAGCATAAGATAAAAACTGAAAATAAGCTTTCTGAAAAACTGCTTTGTGTTCTCTTAATTCATCTCACAGAGTTACAGCTTTCCTCTCAAGAAGCCTTTCACTAAGACTGTTCTTGTGGAATTTGCAAAGTTATATTTGGAGCCCTTAGAAGGCTATGGTGAAAAAGGAAATATCCTAAGATAAAAACTGAACAGAAGCTTTCTGAGAAGCTGCTTTGTGTATGTTAATTCATCTCACAGAGTTACAGCTTGTCCCTGCAGAAGCCTTTCGCTAAGACTGTTCTTGTGGAATTTGCAAAGTGAAATTTCGGAGCTCATAGAAGGCCATGGTGAAAAAGGGAATATCTTCCATTAAAAACCGAAAAGAATCTTTCTGGGAAACTGCTTTGTGTTCTGTTAGTTCATCTCAAAGAGTTTGAGCTTTGTCCTCAAGAAGCCGTTCACTAAGACTATTCTTGTGCAATTTGCAAATTCATATTTGAAGACCCATAGAGCGCTATGGTGAAAAAGGAAATATCTCCCGTTAAAAAGGGGAAATAAGCTTTTTGAGAAACTGGTGTGCTTTCTGTTAATACATCTCACCGAATTAGAGCTTTCCCCTCCAGAAGCCTTTCGCTAAGACTGTTCTTGTGGAATTTGCAAGGTGATATTTGGAAGACCATAGAGGGCTATGGTGAAAAAGAAAATAGGCTAAGATAGAAACTAAAAAGAAGCTTTCTGAAAAACTACTTTGTATTCTGTTGATTCATCTCAAAGAGTTAGAGCTTTCCCCTTAAGAAGCCTTTCACTAAAACTGTTCTTTTGAAATTTGCAAAGTGACATTGGAAGCCCATAGAGGGCTATGGTGAAAAAGGAAATATCTTCAGTTAAAAACTGGAAAGAAGCTTTCTGAGAAACTACTTTGTGTTCTCTTAATTCAACTCACAGAGTTACAGCTTTCCCCTCAAGAAGCCTGTCGCTAAGACTGTTCTTGTGGAACTTCCAAAATGATATTTGGAAACCCTTAAAGGGCTATGGTGAAAAAGGAATATCTTCCGTTAAAAACTATAAAGAAGATTTCTGAGAAATTCCTTTGTGTTCTGTTAATTCATCTCACAGAGTTAGAGCTTTCCCCTCATGAAGCCTTTCGCTGAGACTGTTCTTGTGGAATTTGCAAAGTGATATTTGGAAGCCCATAGAGGGCAACGGTGAAAAAGGAAATATCTTCAGTTAAAAACTTGAAAAAACTTTCTGAGAAACTACTCTGTGTTCTGTTAACTCAACTCACAGAGTTACAGCTTTCCCCTCAAGAAGCCTTTCACTAAGGCTGTTGTTGTATAATTTGCAAAGTGATATTTGGAAGCCCCTAGAGGGCTATGGTGAAAATGGAAATATCATAAGATAAAAAAAGAAAAGTAGCTTTCTGTGAAACTGCTTTGTGTTCTGTTAGTTCATCTCACAGAGTTACAGATTTCCACTCAAGAAGTTGTTCACTAAGGCTGTTCTTGTGTAATTTGCAAAGAATTATTTTGAAGCCCGTAGAGGGCTATGGTGAAAAAGGAAATATCTTGCGTTAAAAACTGGAAAGAAGAATTCTGAGAAACTGCCGTGTGTTGTGTTAATACATCTCACCGAGTTACAGCTTTCCCCTCAAAAAGCCTTTCGCTAAGACTGTTCTTGTGGGATTTCCAAAGTGATATTTGTAAGCCCATAGAGGACTTTGGTGAAAAAGGAAATATCTTCAGTTAAAAACTGAAAAAAAGTTTTCTGAGATACTGCTTTGTATTCTGTTTATTCAACTCACTGTGTTTGAGCTTTCCTCTAAAGAAGCCTTTCGCTAAGGCTGTTGTTGTGGAAACTGCAAAGTGATGTTTGGAAGCCCATTGAGGGCAATGTTGAAAATGGAAATCTCCTAAGATAAAAAAAGAAAAGAAGCTTTCTGAGAAACCGCTTATTGTTCTGTTAGTTCATCTCACAGAGTTACAACTTTCCACTCAAGAAGCAGTTCACTAAGACTGTTCTTGTGAAATTTCCAAAGTGATATTTGGAAGCCCGTAATCGGCTATGGTGAAAAAGGAATATCTTCCGTTAAAAACTGGAAAGAAGATTTCTGAGAAACTGCATTGTGTTCTGTTAATTCATCTCACAGAGTCACAGCTTTCCCCTCAAGAAGACTTTCGCTAAGACTGTTCTTGTGGAATATGCAAGGTGATATTTTGAGGCCCATAGAGGGCTGCGGTGAAAAAGGAAATATCTTCGATTAAAAACTGGAAAGAAGATTTCTGAGAAACTTCTTTGTATTCTGTTAATTCATCTAAGAGTTACAGCTTTCCCCTCCAGAAGCCTTTCGCTAAGAGTGTTCTTGTGGAATTTGCAAAGTGATATTTGGAAGGCCATAAAGGGCTACGGTGAAAAAGGAAATATCCTAACATAAAACCTGAAGAGAATCTTTCTGAGAAACTGCTTTGGGTTCTGTTAATTCATCTCACAGGGTTACAGCTTTTCCCTCAAGAAGCCTTTCGATAAGACTGTTTTTGTGGAATTTGCAAAGTGATATTGGAAGCCTATAGAGGGTTATGGTGAAAAAGGAAATATCCTAAGATAAAATCTGAAAAAAAGCTTTCTGAGAAACTGCTTTGTGTTCTGTTAATTCATCTCACTGAGCTACAGCTTTCCCCTCAAGAAGCCTTTCACTAAGACTGTTCTTGTGGAATTTGCAAAGTGAAATTTGGAAGCCCTTAGAGAGCTATGGTGAAAAAGGAAATATCTTCCGTTAAAAACCGAAAAGAAGCTCTCTGAGAAACTGTTTTCTGTTATGTTAGTTCATCTCACAGAGTTTCAGCTTTCCCCTCAAGAAGCCGTTCACTAACACTATTCTTGTGAAATTTGCAAAGTGATATTTCAAAACCCTTAGAGGGCTATGGTGAAAAAGGTAATATCTTCCATTAAAAACTGGAAAGAAGTTTTTTGAGAACCTGCCGTGTGTTTTGTTAATACATCTCACCGAGATAAAGCTTTCACCTCAAGAAGCCTTTAACTAAGACTGTTCTTGTGGGATGTGCAAAGTGATATTTAGAATCCCCTAGAGGGCAATGGTGAAAATGGAAATATCCTAAGTTAAAAAAAGAAAAGAAACTTTCTGAGAAACCGCTTTTCGTTCTGTTAGTTCATCTCACAGAGTTACAGCTTTCCACTCAAGAAGCCGTTCACTAAGACTGTTCTTGTGAAATTTGCAAAGTGATATTTGGAAGCCCGTAGAACGCTATGGTGAAAAAGGAAGTATCTTCCGTTAAAAACTGGAAAGAAGAATTACGAGAAACTGCATTGTGTTCTGTTAATTCATCTCACACAGTCACAGCTTTCCCCTCAAGAAGCCTTTCGCTAAGACTGTTCTTGTGGAATTTGCAAAGTGATATTTGGAGGCCCATAGAGGGTTATGGTGAAAAAGTAAATATATTCTGTTAAAAACTGGAAAGAGTATTTCTGAGAAACTGCTTTGTGTTCTGTTAATTCATCTCACAGAGTTACAGCTTTTTCGTCAAGAAGCCTTTCGATAAGACTGTTTTGGTGGAATTTGCAAAGTGATATTTGGAAGCCCATTGAGGGCTATGGTGAAAAAGGAAATATCCTAAGATAAAATCTAAAAAGAAGCTTTCTGAGAAACTGCTTTGTGTTCTGTTAATTCATCTCACAGAGTTACAGCTTTCCCCTAAAGAGGCCTTTCGCTAAGACTGTTCTTGTGTAATTTGCAAAGTGATACTTGGAAGCCCATATAGGGCGATGGTGAAAAAGGAAATATCCTCCGAAAAAACTGGAAAGAAGCTTTCTGGAAACTGTTTTGTGTTCTGTTAATTCATCTCACAGAGTTACAGCTTCCTCCTCAAGAAAACTTTCACTAAGACTGTTCTTGTGGAATTTTCAAAGTGATATTAGGAAACCCATTGAGTTCTATTTTGAAAAAGGAAATATTTTCCGTTAAAAAATGTAAACAAGATTTCTGAAAAACTGCCTTGGGTTCTTTTAATTCATCTCAGAGAGTTACACCTTTCCCCTCCTAAAGCCTTTTTCTAAGACTGTTCTTGTGGAATTTGCAAAGTGATATTTGGAAGCCCTTCGAGGGCTACGGTGAAAAAGGAAATATCCTAAGATAAAAACTGAAAAGAAGTTTTCTGAGGAACTGCTTAGTGTTCTCTTAATTCATCTCACAGAGTTACAGCTTTCCCCTCAAGAAGCCGTTCACTAAGACTGTTCTTGTGGAATTTGCAAATTGATATTTGGAAGCCCTTAGAGGGCTATGGTGAAAAAGGAAATATTCTGAGATAATAACTGAAAAGAAGCTTTCTGAGAAACTGCTTTTTATTCTGTTATTTCTTTTCACAGGGTTACAGCTTTCACCTCAAGAAGCCTTTCGCTAAGACTGTTCTTCTGGAATTTGCAAAGGATATTTGGACGCCGATAGAGGGCTACGGTGAAAAAGAAATTATCTTACGTTAAAAACTGGAAAGAAGCTTTCTGGAAACTCTTTTGTGTTCTGTTAATTCATTACACAGAGTTACAGCTATCTCCTCAAGAAGCCTTTCGCTAAGACTCTTCTTGTGGAATTTACAAGGTGATATTTGGAAGCCCATAGGGGGCTAAGGTGAAAAAGGAAATATTTTCCGTTAAAAAATAAAAATAAGATTCCTGAGAAACTGCTTTGGGTTCTTTTAATTCATTTCACAGAGTTACACTTTTCCCGTCAAGAAGCCTTTCCCTAAGACTATTATTGTGGAACTTGAAAAGTGATATTTGGAATCCATAGAGGGCTATGGTGAAACAGGAAATATCCTCCATAAAAACTGGGAATAATCTTTCTGAGAAACTGTTTTGTGTTCTGTTTATTCATCTCAAAGAGTTACAGCTTTCCTCTCAAGAAGTCTTTCACGAAGGCTGTTCTTGTAAAATTAGCAAAGTGATATTTGGAAGCCCATAGAGGTCTATGGTGAAATAGGAAATATCTTCAGTTAAAAACTGAAAAGAAGTTTTCTGAGAAACTGCTTTTTGTTCTGTTAATTCGTCTCAGAGAGTTACAGCTTTCTCCTCAAGAAGCCTTTCGCTAGGACTGGTCTTGTGGAATTTGCAAAGTGATATTTGGAAGCCCATAGTGTGCTACGGTGAAAAAGGAAATATCTTCAGTTAAAAACTGGAAAGATTTCTGAGAAACTTTTTTGTGTTCTGTTCTTTCATCTCACAGAGTTTCAGCTGTCTCCGCAAGAAGCCTTTTGTTAAGACTGTTCTTGTGGAATTTGCAAAGTGATATTTGAAAGCCTAAAGAGGTCTATGGTGAAAAAGGAAATATCTTCAGTTAAAAACTGAAAAGAAGTTTTCTGAGAAAATGCTTTGTGTTCTGTTAATTCATCTCACAGATTTACAGCTTTCCCCTCAAGAAGCCTTTCGCTAAGACTGCTCTTGTGGAATTTGCAATGTGATATTTGGAAGCCCTTAGATTGCTAGGGTGAAAAAGGAAATATCCTAAGACAAAAACTGAAAAGAAGCTTTCTGAGTAACTGCTTTCTGTTCTGTTAATTCATCTCAGAGATTTACAGCTTTCCGTTCAAGAAGCCTTTCGCAAAGGCTGTTCTTTTGGAATTGGCAAAGTGATATTTGGAAGGCCATAGAGAGCTATGGTGCATATGGAAATATCCTAAGATAAAAACCGAAAAGAAGCTTTCTGAGAAACTGCTTTGTGTTCTGTTAATTCATCTCAGAGAGTTACGGCTTTCTCCTCAGGAATCCTTCGCTAAAACTGTTCCTGTGAAATTTGCAAACTGATATATGGAAGCCCATAGAAGGCTATGGTAATAAAGGAAATAACTTCCGTTAAAAACTGGAATGAAGCTTTCTGAGAAACTACTTTGTGTTCTGTTAATTCATCTCACAGTGTTACTGCTTTCCCTTCAAGGAGCCTTCCCCTAAGATTGTTCTTGTGGAATTTGCAATGTGGTATTTGGAAGCCCTTAGAGAGCTATGGTGAGAAAGAAAATATCGTAACCTAAAAACCGAAAAGATGCTTTCTGAAAAACTGCACTGTGTTCTCTTAATTCATCTCACAGAGTTATAGCTTTCCCCTCAAGAATCCGTTCAATAAGACTGTTCTTGTGGAATTTGCAAAGTGATATTTCAAAGCCCATAGAGGGATAAGGTGAAAAAGGAAATCTCTTCCGTTAAAAACTGGAAAGAAGCTTTCTGAGTAACTGCTTTGTTGTCTGTTAATTAATCTCACAGAGCTACAGCTTTCCCCTCAAGAAGCCTTTTGCTAAGACTGTTCTTGTGGAAGTTGCAAAGTGATATTTGGAAGCCCATAGAGGGATACGGTGAAAAAGGAAATATCTTCGGTTAAAAACTGGAAACAAGCTTTCTGAGAAACTGCTTTGTGTTCTGTTAATTCAACTCACAGAGTTACAGCTTTCCCCTAAAAAGCCTTTCTCAAGAAGCCCTTCGCTAAGGCTGTTCTTGTGGAATTTGCAAGTTCATATTTGGAAGCCCATAGAGGGATATGGTGAAAAAGGAAATATCTTCCGATATAAACTGGAAAGAAGCTTTCTGAGAAACTGCTTTGTGTTCTGTTAATTCATCTCACAGAGTTACAGCTTTCCCCTCAAGAAGTCTTTCGCTAGAACTGTTCTTGTGTCATTTCGAAAATGGTATTTAGAAGGCCATAGAGGGCTATGGTGAATAAGGAAATGTTTTCGGTTATAAACTAGAAATAAGCTTTCTGAGAAAGTGCTTTGTTTCCTGTTAATTCATCTCACAGAGTTACAGCATTCTCCTCAAGAAGCCTTTCGCTAAGACTGTTCTTGTGGAATTTGCAAATTGATTTTAGAAGCCCATAGAGGGTTATGGCAAAAAGGAAATATTCTAAGATAAAAACCGAAAAGAAGCTTTCTGAGAAACTACATTATGTTCTCTTAATTCATCTCACAGAGTTATAGCTTTCCCCTCAAGAAGCCGTTCACTAAGATTGTTCCTGTGGAATTTTCAAGGTGATATTTGGAAGCCCATAGAGGGCTATGATGAAAAATGAAATATCTTCCGTTAAAAACTGGAAAGAATGTTTTTTAGAAACTGCTTTGTGTTCTGTTAATTCATCTCACAGATTTACAGCTTTCCCCTCAAGATGCCTTTCGCTAAGACTGTTCTTGTGGAATTTGCCAGGTGATATTTGGAAATCCATAGAGGGCTACGGTGAAAATGGAAATATCCTAAGATAAAAACCGAAAGGAACCTTTCTGAGAAACTGCTTTGTGTTCTGGTAATTCATCTCACAGAGTTACACCTTTCTCCTCAAGAAGCCTTTCGCTAAGACTGTTCTTGTGGTATTTGAAAAGTGATATTTCGAAGCCCACAGGGGTACGGTGAAAAAGGAAATATCTTTCGTTAAAAACTGTAAACAAGATTTCTGAGAAACTGCTTTGTGTTCTGTTAATTCATCTCACAGAGTTACAGCTTTCCCCTCAAGAAGCCGTTCACTAAGACTTTTCTTGTGAAATTTACAAAGTGATATTTGGAAACCCATAGAGGGCTCTGGTGAAAAAGGTAATATCTTCCGTTAAAAACCAGAGGCAGATAAAGCCACAAAGATTGGGAAAAAGCAGGGCCGAAAAGCTGGAATTTCAAAAAATAAGAGTGCGTCTCCTCTGGCAAAGGAGCGCAGCTCATCGCCAGCAACGGGTCAAAGCTGGACGGAGAATGACTTTGACGAGATGATAGAAGAAGGCTTCAGTCCATCAAACTTCTCAGAGCTAAAGGAGGAATTACGTGCCCAGCGCAAAGAAATTAAATGTCTTGAATAAAAAGTGGAAGAATTGATGGCTAGAATAATTAATGCAGAGAAGGTCATAAACGAAATGAAAGAGATGAAAACCTTGACACGAGAAATACGTGACAAATGCACAAGCTTCAGTAACTGACTCGATCAACTGGAAAAGAGTGTCAGCGATTAAGGATCAAATGAACGAAATGAAGCAAGAAGAGAAATCAAAAGAAAAAAGAAGAAAAAGAAATGAACGAAGCCTGCAAGAAGTATGGGATTATGTAAAAAGACCAAATCTACATCTGATTGGGATGCCTGAAAGTGAGGGGGAAAATGGAACCAAGTTGGAAAACACTCTTCAGTATATCATCCAGGAGAACTTCCCTAACCTAGTAGGGCAGGCCAACATTCAAATCCAGGAAATACATAGAACACCACAAAGATACTCCTCGAGAAGAACAACTCCAAGACACATAATTGCCAGATTCACCAAAGTTGAAATGAAGAAAAAAATCTTAAGGGCAGCCAGAGAGAAAGGTCGGGTTACCCACAAAGGGAAGCCCATCAGACTCACAGCAGATCTCTCGGCAGAAACTCTACAAGCCAGAAGAGAGTGGGGGCCAATATTCAACATTCTTAAAGAAAAGAATTTTAAACCCAGAATTTCATATCCAGCCAAACTAAGTTTCATAAGCGAAGGAGAAATAAAATCCTTTACAGATAAGCAAATGCTTAGGGATTTTGTCACCACTAGGCCTGCCTTACAAGAGACCCTGAAGGAAGCAATAAACATGGAAAGGAACAACCGGTACCAGCCATTGCAAAAACATGCCAAAATGTAAAGACCATCAAGGCTAGGAAGAAACTGCATCAACTAACGAGCAAAATAACCAGTTAATATCATAATGGTAGGATCAAGTTCACACATAACAATCTTAACCTTAAATGTAAATGGACTAAATGCTCCAATTAAAAGACACAGACTGGCAAACTGGATAAAGAGTCAAGACCCATCAGTCTGCTGTATTCAGGAGACCCATCTCACACGCAGAGACATACATAGGCCCAAAATAAAGGGATGGAGGAAGATTTACCAAGCAAATGGAGAACAAAAAAAAGCAGGGGTTGCAATACTAGTCTCTGATAAAACAGACTTTAAACCATCAAAGATCAAAAGAGACAAAGAAGGCCATTACATAATGGTAAAGGGATCAATTTAACAGGAAGAGCTAACTATCCTAAATATATATGCACCCAATACAGGAGCACCCAGATTCATAAAGCAAGTCCTTAGAGCCTTACAAAGAGACTTAGACTCCCATACAATAATAATGGGAGACTTCAACAGTCCACTGTCAACATTAGACAGATCAACGAGACAGAAAATTAACAAGGATATCCAGGAATTGAACTCATCTCTGCAGCAAGCAGAACTAATAGACATCTATAGAACTCTCCACCACAAATCAACAGAATATACATTCTTCTCAGCACCACACCGCACTTATTCCAAAATTGACCACATAGTTGGAAGTAAAGCAGTCCTCAGTAAATGTACAAGAACAGAAATTGTAACAAACTGTCTCTCAGACCACACTGCAATCAAACTAGAACTCAGGACTAAGAAACTCAATCAAAACCGCTCAACTACATGGAAACTGAACAACCTGCTCCTGAATGACTACTGGGTACATGACGAAATGAAGGAAGAAATAAAGATGTTCTTTGAAACCAATGAGAACAAAGATACAACATACCAGAATCTCTGGGACACATTTAAAGCAGTGTGTAGAGGGAAATTTATAGCACTAAATGCCCACAAGAGAAAGCAGGAAAGATCTAAAATTGACACTCTAACATCGCAATTAAAAGAACTAGAGAAGCAAGAGCAAACTCATTCAAAAGCTAGCAGAAGACAAGAAATATCTAAGATCAGAGCAGAACTGAAGGAGATAGAGACACAAAAATCCCTCCAAAAAATCAATGAATCCAGGAGTTGGTTTTTTGAAAAGATCAACGAAATTGACAGACCGCTAGCAAGACTAATAAAGAAGAAAAGGGAGAAGAATCAAAGAGACGTAATAAAAAATGATAAAGGGGATATCACCACCGACCCCACAGAAATACAAACTACCATCAGAGAATACTATAAACACCTCTACGCAAATAAACTGGAAAATCTAGAAGAAATGGATAATTTCCTAGACACTTACTCTCTTCCAAGACTAAACCAGGAAGAAGTTGAATCCCTGAATAGACCAATAGCAGGCTCTGAAATTGAGGCAATAATTAATAGCCTACCAACAAAAAAAAAGTCCAGGATCAGATGGATTCACAGCTGAATTCTACCAGAGGTACAAGGAGGAGCTGGTACCATTCCTTCTGAAACTATTCCAATCAATAGAAAAACAGGGAATCCTCCCTAACTCATCTTATGAGGCCAACACCATCCTGATAGCAAAGCCTGGCAGAGACACAACAAAAAAAGAGAATTTTAGACCAATATCCCTGATGAACATCGATGCAAAAATCCTCAATAAAATACGGGCAAACCGTATTCAACAGCACATCAAAAAGCTTATCCACCATGATCAAGTGGGCTTCATCCCTGGGATGCAAGGCTGGTTCAACATTCGCAAATCAATAAACATAATCCAGCATATAAACAGAACCAAAGACAAGAACCACATGATTATCTCAATAGATGCAGAAAAGGCTTTTGACAAAATTCAACAGCCCTTCATGCTAAAAACGCTCAATAAATTCGGTATTGATGGAACGTACCTCAAAATAATAAGAGCTATTTATGACAAACCCACAGCCAATATCATACTGAATGGGCAAAAACTGGAAATATTCCCTTTGAAAACTGGCACAAGACAGGGATGCCCTCTCTCACCACTCCTATTCAACACAGTGTTGGAAGTCCTGGCTAGGGCAATCAGGCAAGAGAAAGAAATCAAGGGGATTCAGTTAGGAAAAGAAGAAGTCAAATTGTCCCTCTTTGCAGATGACATGATTGTATATTTAGAAAATCCCATTGTCTCAGCCCGAAATCTCCTTAAGCTGATAAGCAACTTCAGCAAAGTCTCAGGATTCAAAATTAATGTGCAAAAATCACAAGCATTCGTATACACCAGTAACAGACAAACAGAGAGCCAAATCATGAATGAACTTCCATTCACAATTGCTTCAAAGAGAATAAAACACCTAGGAATCCAACTTACAAGGGATGTAAAGGACCTCTTCAAGGAGAACTACAAACCACTGCTCAATGAAATAAAAGAGGACACAAACAAAAAGAAGAACATACCATGCTCATGGATGGGAAGAATCAATACTGTGAAAATGGCCATACTGCCCAAGGTTATTTATAGATTCAATGCCATCCCCATCAAGCTACCAATGAGTTTCTTCACAGAATTGGAAAAAACTGCTTTAAAGTTCATATGGAACCAAAAAAGAGCCCGCATTTCCAAGACAATCCTATGTCAAAAGAACAAAGCTGGAGGCATCACGCTACCTGACTTCAAACTATACTACAAGGCTACAGTCACCAAAACAGCATGGTACTGGTACCAAAACAGAGATATCGACCAATGGAACAGAACAGAGTCCTCAGAAATAATACCACACATCTACAGCCATCTGATCTTTGACAAACCTGAGAGAAACAAGAAATGGGGAAAGGATTCCCTATTTAATAAATGGTGCTGGGAAAATTGGCTAGTCACAAGTAGAAAGCTGAAACTGGATCCTTTCCTTACTCCTTATACGAAAATTATTTCAAGATGGATTAGAGACTTAAAGGTTAGACCTAATACCATAAAAACCCTAGAGGAAAACCTAGGTAGTACCATTCAGGACATAGGCATGGGCAAAGACTTCATGTCTATAACACCAAAAGCAACGGCAGCAAAAGCCAAAATTGACAAATGGGATCTCATTAAACTAAAGAGCTTCTGCACAGCAAAAGAAACTACCATCAGAGTGAACGGGCAACCTACAGAATGGGAGAAAATTTTTGCAATCTACTCATCTGACAAAGGCTAACATCCAGAACCTACAAAGACCTCAGACAAATTTACAAGAAAAAAACAAACAACCCCATCCAAAAGTGGGCAAAGGATATGAACAGACATTTCTCAAAAGAAGACATTCATACAGCCAACAGACACATGAAAAAATGCTCATCATCACTGGCCATCAGAGAAATGCAAATCAAAACCACACTGAGATACCATCTCACACCAGTTGGAATGGCGATCATTCAAAAGTCAGGAAACAACAGGTGCTGGAGAGGATGTGGAGAAATAGGAACACTTTTACACTGTTGGTGGGATTGTAAACTAGTTCAATCATTATGGAAAACAGTATGGCGATTCCTCAAGGATCTAGAACTAGACGTACCATATGACCCAGCCATCCCATTACTAGGTATATACCCAAAGGATTATAAATCATGCTGCTATAAAGACACATGCACACGTGTGTTTATTGCGGCACTATTCACAATGGCAAAGACTTGGAATCAACCCAAATGTCCATCAGTGACAGACTGGATTAAGAAAATGTGGCACATATACACCATGGAATACTATGCAGCCATAAAAAAAGGATGAGTTTGTGTTCTTTGTAGGGACAGGGATGCAGCTGGAAACCATCATTCTTAGCAAACTATCACAAGAACAGAAAACCAAACACCGCATGTTCTCACTCATAGGCGGGAACTGAACAATGAGATCACTTGGACTCTGGAAGGGGAACATCACACACCGGGGCCTATCATGGGGAGGGGGGAGGGGAGAAGGATTGCACTGGGAGTTATACCTGATGTAAATGACGAGTTGATGGGTGCTGACGAGTTGATGTGTGCAGCACAGCAACAGGGCACAAGTATACATATGTAACAACACCTGCACGTTATGCACATGTACCCTAGAACTTAAAATATATTAAAAAAAAAAAAAAAAAAGAAGCAACCAACCACATCCCTCCTTCCCACTCGAGGCTTCCAGGCTGAAACAGGTTGATACAGGGAGAGGAGGAGAAGATACGCAACTAAGTCACATTTTGAGATCTGTTTAATAATAATTCTAATTTCATGTTCTCACTTATTTGTGAGATCTAAAAATCAAAACAATTGAACTCATGGAGATAGACAGTAGAAGCATGGTTACCAGAGGCTGGGAAGGGTAGTGGGGGTTTGAGGCAAAGCTGGAGATGGTTAATGGGTACAAAAAAACAGAAAGAATAAATAAGATCTAGTATTTGATAGCACAACAAGGCGACTATAGTCAGTAATAATTTAACTGTGCATTTTAAAATAACTGAAAGAGTCTAATTGGATTGCTTGTAACACAAAGGATAAATGCTTGAGAGAATGGATACCCCATTTTACATGATGTGATTATTATTCATTGCATGCCTGAATCAGAACATCTCATGCACCCCATAAATACATACATCTACTATATACCCACAAAATTGAAATAAATAATTGTAAAAAATAAACAATAAAAAATAAAAAATAATCTTCCACTTATTTTTTAGGAAAAGCACATAACTAAATTGTTACAAAAGGATTGACCAAACAATCCTTTGAACGGTTTGAGTCAGCAGTTGTGGCAGGAATGAGGTTGGGGGAGATGGGGAGAAGTGAGTGAAGATAAAAGGAATTGGACAAGTGTTGATGTTGGTGAAATGAATGATGAGTACCTAGAGGTAATCCACTATTGTATGCATTTGGAATTTATCATAAAAATATTTTTGAAAGAACATATTCACTACTGAAAATTCAAACAAGGGGAATAAATTAAAGACCACTTATCATCCTATAATTTCAAACAAAAAAGATTTATTATTTTATGAGAAAATTATAGCATTATTATATAAATATGGTATATTAATTTTTAAATAGCATTATACCTGAGAATTTTGCTAAGTGATTGTAATGTATCAAATATATATTTTACTTATTTTTATAAAAGTGAGACATAAAGTAAGCCTAAAAGAGATATACTAGAATAATAAGTACTAGAAATATAAAATAATTCTATATAAAATGATTAAATATAAATATGAAAAGAATTATAATTTAATGGCACCAGGAAAAATCATACTTGATTTAAAAAAACTTGTAAAGTAAAATAGAATTCAAAAAGCTTTAATTGTATTTGTATTTGACACTGTTATACTTAGTTTTTTAGCATGATATAATTATGAAAAATATTGAAAGCAATGTTATTACCTGTGGAAGACATCCGAGTTCTGGAGACATTGGCGGCGAATCTGTATAGGTTTGCAGCACCCTCCATTCTTGCTTCCTCAGAAGGAATTCCACTAAGGGGCATAAGGCAGAAAGTGAGACAGAGGTAATTCTCAGAGCAGGAGTGAAGGTTTATTAAAAGGCTTTAAAACAGAAAGGAAAAGAAGGGAAGTACAACCTGGAAGAGGGCCAAGTGGGAGACTTGAGAAGCCAAGTGCACAGCTTGACTTCTTGACTTGGGGTTTTATACATTGGCATTCTTCCGGGATCTTGCCTTACTTCTCCTCACTCCTGAGATCTCATTGGGAAGTTGCTGATCAGTTTCAGGTGTTTTCTATTAGAAGCCTGCCTTTCCTTGACACCAGATATGGCCAATTACTACTTTAGAGAAACAGTTAACAACCCCTTGACCACCACCTGAGGGTCTCCCAACACATTTGGTGTGTGGAAGAGGGGAGCCCTCTCCTGCCCTGCTCATACTTGACTAGCTTTCTACTGAAACAATATTTGTTGAATATTCTTTATGTACTAAGTAATAAGAATTCTGATATTTCATGAGTGATTGTTACACAAAATTAAATAAATAAAAAAGAAATTAAGCATGTAATATTAAAAAAAAAAAGTGAAAAGAAGCTTTCTGAGAACCTGCTTTGTGTACTGTTAATTCATCTCACAGAGTTACAGCGTTCCTCTCAAGAAGCCTTTCCCTAAGAGGGTTCTGGTGAAATTTGCAAAGTGACGTTTGGAAGCCCATAGAGGGCTATGGAGAAAAAGGAAATATCGAAAGATAAAAACTGAAAAGAAGCTTTCTGAGAAACTGATTTGTGTTCTGTTAATTCATCTCACAGGGTTACAGCTTTCACATCAAGAAGCCTATCGCTAAGACTGATGTTGTGGAATTTTCAAAGTGATATTTGGAAGCCCATAGAGGGCTATGGTGGAAAAGGAATTATCCTAACATAAAAACTGAAAAGAAGCTTTCTGAGAAACTGTTTTGTGTTCTCTTAATTCATCTCACAGCGTTACACCATTTCCCTCAAGAAGCCTTTCGCTAAGACTGTTCTTGTGGAATTTGCAAAGTGATATTTGGAGGCCCATAGAGGGCTACGGTGAAAAAGGAAATATCTTCCGTTAAAAAGTGGAAAGAAGCTTTCTGAGAAACTGCTTTGTGTTCTGTTATTTCATCACAGAGAGTTAGAGCTTTCACGTCAAGAAGCCTTTCGCTAAGACTGTTATTGTGGAATTTGCAAAGTGATATTTGGAAGCCCATAGAGGGCTATGGTGAAAAAGGAAATGTACTAAGATAAAAACCGAAAAGAAGATTTCTGAGAAACATCTTTGTGTTCTGATAGTTCATCTCACAGGGTTACAGCTTTCCCCTCAAGAAGCCGCTCACTAAGACTGTTCTTGTGAAATTTGGAAAGTAATATTTGGAACCCCATAGAGGGCTATGGTGTAAAAGGAAATAACGTTCCTTAAAAACTGGAAAGAAGCTTTCTGAGAAACTGTTTTGTGTTCTGTTAATTCATCTCACAGAGTTGCAGCTTTACCCTCAAGAAGCCTAACCCTAAGACGGTTCTTGTGGAATTTGCAAAGTGATATTTGGAAGCCCATAGAGGGCTATGGTGAAAAAGGAAATATCCTCCGTTAAAAAGTTGAAAGAAGCTTTCTGAGAAACTTCTTTGTGTTCTGTTAATTCATCTCAGAGATTTACAACTTTGCCCTCAAGAAGCCTTTCGCTAAGACTGTTCTTGTGGAATTTGCATTGTGACATTTGGAAGCCCACAGCGGGCTATGGTGAAAAAGGAAATATCCTAAGATAAAAACTGAAAAGAAGCTTTCTGAGAAACTGATATGTGTTCTCTTAATTCATCACACAGAGTTACAGCTTTCCCCTCAAGAAGCCTTTCTCTAAGCCTGTTCTTCTGGAATTTGCAAAGTGTATTTGGAAGACCATAGAGGGCTACGGTTAAAAAGGAAATATCTTCCGTTAAAAACTGGAAAGAAGCTTTCTGAGAACCTGCTTAGTGTTCTGTTAATTCATCTCACAGAGTTACACCTTTCCCCTCAAGAAGCCTTTCCCTAAGAATGTTCTCGTGAAATTTGCAAAGTGACGTTTGGAAGCCCATAGAGGGCTATGGAGAAAAGGAAATATCCTAAGATAAAAACGGAAAGAAGCTTTCTGAGAAACTGTTTGTGTTCTGTTAATTCATCTCACAGGGTTACAGCTTTCCTCTCAAGAAGCCTTTCGCTAAGACTGTTCTTGTGGAATTTTCAAAGTGATATTTGAAAGCCCATAGAGGGTTACGGTGGAAAAGGAATTATCCTAAGATAAAAACTGAAAAGAAGCTTTCTGAGAAACTGCTTTGTGTTCTGTTAATTCATCTCACAGAGTTACAGCTTTCCCATCAAGAAGCCTTTCGCTAAGACTGTTCTTGTGGAATTTGCAACGTGATATTTGGAGGCCCATAGAGGGCTATGGTGAAAAAGGAAATATCTGCGTCAAAAGTGGAAAGAATCTTTCTGAGAAACTGCTTTGTGTAATGTTAATTCATCTCACGGAGTTACAGCTTTCCCCTCAAAAAGCCTTTCGCTAAGACTGTTCTTGTGGAATTTCGAAGTGATATTTGGAAAGCCATAAAAGGACAGGGTGAAAAAGGAAATATCTTCTGTTAAAACCTGGAAAGAAGCTTTCTGAGAAACTGCTTTGTGTTCTGTTAATTCATCTCACAGAGTTACAGCTTTCCCCTCAGGAAGCCTTTTGCTAAAGCTGTTCTTGTGGAATTTGCAAAGTGATATTTGGAAGCCCATAGAGGGCTATGGTGAAAAAGGAAATATCCTAAGATAAAAACTGAAAAGAAGCCTTCTAAGAAACTGCATTGTGTTCTGTTATTTCATCTCACAGAGATACAACTTTCTCCTCAAGAAGCTTTTGCCTAACACTGTTCTTCTGGAATTTGCAAAGTGATATTTGGAAGCCCATAGAGGGCTATGGTGAAAGGAAATAACTTCCGTTAAAAACAGGAAAGAAGCTTTCTGAGAAACTGCTTTGTGTTCTGTTAATTCATCTCACAGAGTTACAGCTTTCCCCTCAAGAAGCCTTTGACTAAGACTGTTCTTGTGGAATTTTCAAAGTGATATTTGGAAGCCCATAGAGGGCTATTGTGAAAAATGAAATATCTTCCGTTAAAAAGTGGAAAGAAGCTTTCTGAGAAACTGCTTTGTGTTTTGTTAATTCATCTGACAGTGTTAGAAATTTCCCTTCAAGAAACCTTTAGCTAAGGCAGATCTTGCGGAATTTGAAAAGTGATATTTGGAAGCCCATAGGGGGCTATGGTGAAAAAGGAAATATCTTCCGTTAAAATCTGGAAAGAAGATTTCTGAGAAACTACTTTGTGTTCTGTTAATTCATCTCAGAGACTTACAGCTTTCTCCTCATGAAGCCTTTCCCTAAGACTGTTCTTGTGAAATTTGGAAAGTAATATTTGGAAGCTCATAGAGGGCTATGGTGAAAAAGAAAATATATTCCATTAAAAACTGTAAAGAATCTTTCTGAGAAACTGCTTTGTGTTGTGTTAATTCATGTCACAGAGTTACAGCTCTCCACTCAAGAAGCCTTTCCCTAAGACTGTTCTTGTGGAATTTGCAAAGAGATACTTGGAAGCCCATAGAGAGCTATGGTGAAAAAGGAAATATCTTACTTAAAAAGCTGGAAAGAAACTTTCTGAGAGACAGCTTTGTGTTCCATTAATTCATCTCACAGATTTACGGCTTTTCCCGCAAGAAGCCTTTCACTTAGACTGTTCTTGTGGAATTTGCAAAGTGATATTTGGAAGCCCATAAAGGGCCATGGTGAAAAAGGAAATATCTTCAGTTAAAAACTGGAAAGAAGCTTTCTGAGAGACTGCTTTGTATTATCTTAATTCATCTCACACAACTACAGCTTTCCCCTCAAGAAGCCTTTCGCTAAGACTGCTCTTGTGGAATTTGCAAAGTGATATTTCAAAAACCGTAGAGGGCTATGGTGAAAATGGAAATATCCTAAGATAAAAACCGAAAAGAAGCTTTCTCCGAAACTGCTTTGTGTTCTGTTAATTCATCTCGCAGTGTTACAAATTTCTCCTCAAGAAACCTTTAGCTAAGGCTGATCTTGTGGAATTTGAAAAGTGATATTTGAAAGCCCATAGGGGGCTATGGTGAAAAAAGAAGTATCTTCCAT
Organism: Chlorocebus sabaeus; assembly: GCF_047675955.1. Taxonomy (NCBI): domain Eukaryota; kingdom Metazoa; phylum Chordata; class Mammalia; order Primates; family Cercopithecidae; genus Chlorocebus; species Chlorocebus sabaeus. Next base: position 1,529,518 of record NW_027327593.1, read on the forward strand.
TAAAATCTGGAAAGAAGATTTCTGAGAAACTACTTTGTGTTCTGATAATTCATCTCAGAGACTTACAACGTTCCCCTCATGAAGCCTTTCCCTAAGACTGTTCTTGTGGAATTTGCAAAGTGATATGTGGAAGCCCACAGAGGGCTATGGTGAAAAAGGAGATATCCTAAGACAGAAACTGAAAAGAAGCTTTCTGAGAAACTGCTTTGTGTTCTGTCAATTTATCTCACAGAGTTACAGCTTTCCGCTCAAGAAGACTATCGCGATGGCGGTTCTTGTGGAATTTGCAAAGTGACATTTGTAAGCCCATGGAGGGCTATGGTGAAAAAGGAAATATCTTCAGTTAAAAACTGCAAAGAAGCTTTCTGAGAAACTGGTTTGTGTTCTGTTAATTCATCTCACAGAGTTATAGCTTTCTCCTCAAGAAGCCTTTCGCTAAGAGTGTTCTTGTGGTATTTACAAAGGGATATTTGGAAGACCTTAGAAGGCTATGGTGAAAAAGGAAATATCCTAAGATAAAAATTGAAAAGAAGCTTCCTGAGAAACTGATTTGTGTTCTGTTAATTCATCTCCGAGAGGTACAGCTTTCCCCTCAAGAAGTCTTTCTCTAAGACTGTTCTTGTGGAAATTGCAAAGTGATGTTTGGAAGCTCATAGGGGTTATGGTGAAAAAGGAAATATACTAAGATAAAAACCGAAAAGAAACTTTCTGAGAAACTACCTAGTGTTCTCTTAGTTCATCTCACAGAGTTACAGCTTTCCCTTCAGGAAGCCGTTCACTAAGACTGTTCAGGTGAAATTTGGAAAGTAATATTTGGAAGCTCATAGATTTCTATGGTGAAAAAGAAAGTATCTTCCAGTAAAAAGTGTAAAGAGTCTTTCTGAGAAACTGCCTTGTGTTCTGTTAATTCATGTCACAGAGTTGCAGCTTTCCACTAAAGAAGTCTTACCCTAAGACTGTTCTTGTGGAATTTGCAAAGTGATATTTGGAAGCCCATAGAGGGCTATGGTGAAAAAGGAAATATCTTCCTTAAATAGCTGGAAAGAAGCTTTCTGAGAGACAGCTTTGTGTTCCATTAATTCGTCTCACAGAGTTACAGCTTTCCCCTCAAGAAGCCTTTCGCTAAGACTGTTCTTGTGGAATTTGCAAAGTGACATTTGGAAGCCCATAAAGGGACATGGTGAAAAAGGAAATATCTTCCGTTAAAAACTGGAAAGAAGCTTTCTGAGAGACTGCTTTGTATTCTCTTAATTCATCTCACACAATTACAGCTTTCCCCTCAAGAAGCCTTTTGCTAAAACTGCTCTTTTGGAATTTACAGAGTGATATTTGGAAGCCCATAGGGGGCTATGGTGAAAAAGGAAATATCTTCCGCTAAAAACTGGCAAGAAGCTTTCTGAGAAACTGCTTTGTGTTCTGTTAATTTATCTCAGAGTGTTACAGCTTTCCACTCAGGAAGTCTATAGTTAAAGCTGTTCTTGCAGAATTTTCAAAGCGATATTTGGAAGCTCATAGAGGGCTATGGTGAAAACGGAAATATCCTAAGATAAAAACTGAAAAGAAGCCTTCTAAGAAACTGCATTGTGTTCTGTTAATTCATCTCACAGAGTTACAGCTTTCACCTCAAGAAGCTTTTCGCTAGGACTGTTCTTCTGGAATTTGCAAAGTGATATTTGGAAGCCCAAAGAGGGCTATGGGGAAAAAGGAAATATCCTAAGATAGAAACTGAAAGGAAACTTTCTGAGAAACTGCTTTTGTTCTGTTAATGCATCTCACAGAGTTACAGCTTTCCCCTCAAGAAGCCTTTCGCTAAGACGGTTCTTGTGGAATTTGCAAAGTGATATTTGGAAGCCCATAAAGGGCCATGGTGAAAAAGGAAATATCTTCAGTTAAAAACTGGAAAGAAGCTTTCTGAGAGACTGCTTTGTATTATCTTAATTCATCTCACACAACTACAGCTTTCCCCTCAAGAAGCCTTTCGCTAAGACTGCTCTTGTGGAATTTGCAAAGTGATATTTCAAAAACCGTAGAGGGCTATGGTGAAAATGGAAATATCCTAAGATAAAAACCGAAAAGAAGCTTTCTCCGAAACTGCTTTGTGTTCTGTTAATTCATCTCGCAGTGTTACAAATTTCTCCTCAAGAAACCTTTAGCTAAGGCTGATCTTGTGGAATTTGAAAAGTGATATTTGAAAGCCCATAGGGGGCTATGGTGAAAAAAGAAGTATCTTCCATTAAAATCTGGAAAGAAGATTTCTGAGAAACTACTTTGTGTTCTGATAATTCATCTCAGAGACTTACAACGTTCCCCTCATGAAGCCTTTCCCTAAGACTGTTCTTGTGGAATTTGCAAAGTGATATGTGGAAGCCCACAGAGGGCTATGGTGAAAAAGGAGATATCCTAAGACAGAAACTGAAAAGAAGCTTTCTGAGAAACTGCTTTGTGTTCTGTCAATTTATCTCACAGAGTTACAGCTTTCCGCTCAAGAAGACTATCGCGATGGCGGTTCTTGTGGAATTTGCAAAGTGACATTTGTAAGCCCATGGAGGGCTATGGTGAAAAAGGAAATATCTTCAGTTAAAAACTGCAAAGAAGCTTTCTGAGAAACTGGTTTGTGTTCTGTTAATTCATCTCACAGAGTTATAGCTTTCTCCTCAAGAAGCCTTTCGCTAAGAGTGTTCTTGTGGTATTTACAAAGGGATATTTGGAAGACCTTAGAAGGCTATGGTGAAAAAGGAAATATCCTAAGATAAAAATTGAAAAGAAGCTTCCTGAGAAACTGATTTGTGTTCTGTTAATTCATCTCCGAGAGGTACAGCTTTCCCCTCAAGAAGTCTTTCTCTAAGACTGTTCTTGTGGAAATTGCAAAGTGATGTTTGGAAGCTCATAGGGGCTATGGTGAAAAAGGAAATATACTAAGATAAAAACCGAAAAGAAACTTTCTGAGAAACTACCTAGTGTTCTCTTAGTTCATCTCACAGAGTTACAGCTTTCCCTTCAGGAAGCCGTTCACTAAGACTGTTCAGGTGAAATTTGGAAAGTAATATTTGGAAGCTCATAGATTTCTATGGTGAAAAAGAAAGTATCTTCCAGTAAAAAGTGTAAAGAGTCTTTCTGAGAAACTGCCTTGTGTTCTGTTAATTCATGTCACAGAGTTGCAGCTTTCCACTAAAGAAGTCTTACCCTAAGACTGTTCTTGTGGAATTTGCAAAGTGATATTTGGAAGCCCATAGAGGGCTATGGTGAAAAAGGAAATATCTTCCTTAAATAGCTGGAAAGAAGCTTTCTGAGAGACAGCTTTGTGTTCCATTAATTCGTCTCACAGAGTTACAGCTTTCCCCTCAAGAAGCCTTTCGCTAAGACTGTTCTTGTGGAATTTGCAAAGTGACATTTGGAAGCCCATAAAGGGACATGGTGAAAAAGGAAATATCTTCCGTTAAAAACTGGAAAGAAGCTTTCTGAGAGACTGCTTTGTATTCTCTTAATTCATCTCACACAATTACAGCTTTCCCCTCAAGAAGCCTTTTGCTAAAACTGCTCTTTTGGAATTTACAGAGTGATATTTGGAAGCCCATAGGGGGCTATGGTGAAAAAGGAAATATCTTCCGCTAAAAACTGGCAAGAAGCTTTCTGAGAAACTGCTTTGTGTTCTGTTAATTTATCTCAGAGTGTTACAGCTTTCCACTCAGGAAGTCTATAGTTAAAGCTGTTCTTGCAGAATTTTCAAAGCGATATTTGGAAGCTCATAGAGGGCTATGGTGAAAACGGAAATATCCTAAGATAAAAACTGAAAAGAAGCCTTCTAAGAAACTGCATTGTGTTCTGTTAATTCATCTCACAGAGTTACAGCTTTCACCTCAAGAAGCTTTTCGCTAGGACTGTTCTTCTGGAATTTGCAAAGTGATATTTGGAAGCCCAAAGAGGGCTATGGGGAAAAAGGAAATATCCTAAGATAGAAACTGAAAGGAAACTTTCTGAGAAACTGCTTTTGTTCTGTTAATGCATCTCACAGAGTTACAGCTTTCCCCTCAAGAAGCCTTTCGCTAAGACGGTTCTTGTGGAATTTGCAAAGTGATATTTGGAAGACAATAAAGGGCTATGTTGAAAATGGAAATATCGTAAGATAAAAATCGAAAACAAGATTTCTGAGAAACTGCTTTGTGTTCTGTTAATTCATCTCACAGTGTTACAAATTTCTACTCAAGAAACATTTAGCTAAGGCTGATCTTGTGGATTTTGAAAAGTGATATTTGGAAGCCAATAGGAGGCTATTGTAAAAAAGGAAGTATCTTCCGTTAAAATCTGGAAAGAAGATTTCTAAGAGACTGCTTTGTGTTCTGTTAATTCATTTAACATAGTTACAGTTTTCCCCTCAAGAAACCGTTCACTGAGACTCTTCTTGTGGAATTTGCAAAGTGATATTGGAAGACCATAGATGGTTATGGCGAAAAACGAAATATTCTAAGATAAAAACCAAAAAGAAGCTTTCTCAGAAACTGCATAGTGTTCTCTTAATTCATCTCACAGAGTTATAACTTTCCCCTCAAGAAGCCTATCAGTAAGGCTGTTCCTGTGGAATATTCAAAGTCATATTTGGAAGCCCATAGGGGGCTATGGCGAAAAAGGAAATATCTTCCCTTAAAAACTGGAAAGAAGGTTTCTGAGAAACTGCTTTGTGTTCTGTTAATTCATTTCAGAGAGTTACAGAATTCCGCTCCAGTAGTCTTTCGCTAAGACTGCTCTTTTGGAATTTGCAAAGTGATATTTGGAAGCCCTTAGAGTGCTATGGTGAAAAAGGAACTATCTTCTGTTAAAAACTGGAAAGAAGCATTCTGAGATACTGCCGTGTGTTCTGTTAATACATCTAACCGAGTTACAGCATTCCCCTCTAGAAGACTTTCGCTAAGACTGTTCTTGTGACATTTGCAATGTGATATTTGGAAGCCCATAGAGGGCTATGGTGAAAAAGGAAATATCTTCAGTTAAAAACTGGAAAGAAATTTTCTGAGAAACTGCTTTGTGTTCTGTTAATTCATCTCACAGAGTTACGGCTTTCTTCTCAAGAAGCCTTTCGGTAAGACTGTTCTTGTGGAATTTTCAAAGTGATATTTGCAAGCCCATAGAGGGCTATGGTGAAAAAGGACATATCTTCGGTTAAAAACTGGAAAGAAGATTTCTGAGAAACTGCTTTGTGTTCTGTTAATTCATCTCAGAGAGTTACAGATTTCCCCTCAAGAGGCCGTTCACTAAGACTGTTCTTCTGAAATTTGGAAAGTGATATTTAGAATCCCATAGAGGGCTATGGTGAAAAAGGAATTATTTTCCGTTAAAAACTGGAAAGAAGCTTTCTGAGAAACTGCTTTGTGTTCTGTTAATTCATCTCACAGAGTTACATTTCCCTCTAAAAGCCTTTCGCTAAGGCTGTTGTTGTGGAATTTGCAAAGTGATATTTGGAAGCCCATAGGGGGCTATGGTGAAAAAGGAAATATCTTCAGTTAAAAACTGGAAAGAAGCTTTCTGAGAAACTGCCATGTGTTCTGATAATAGACCTCACCCAGTTACAGCTTTCCCTTCAAGAAGCCTTTCGCTAAGACTGTTGTTGTGGGATTTGCAAAATAATATTTGGAAGCCCATCGAGCGCTATGGTGAAAAAGGAAATATCTTCGGTTAAAAAGCGGAAAGAAGCTTTCAGAGAAACTCCTTTTTGTTCTGTTAACTCAACTCAAAGAGTTACAGCTTTCCACTCAATAATTCTTTCGCTAAGACTGTTCTTGTGGAATTTGCAAAGTGAGATTTGGAAGCCCATAGAGGTCTATGGTGAAAAAGGAAATATCGTAAGATAAAAAACTGAAATGAAGCTTTCTGAGAAATTGCTTTGTGTTCTGTTAATTCATCTCACATAGTTACAACATTTCCCTCTAAAAGCCTTTCGCTAAGACTGTTCTTGTGGAATTTGCAAAGTGATATTTGGAAGCCCATACAGGGTTATGTTGAAAAAGGAAATATCTTCCGTTAAAAACTAAAAAGAAGCTCTTTGAGAAACTGCTTTGTGTTCTGTTAATTCCTCACCAGAGTTGCAGCTTTCCCCTCAAAAAGCCTTTCGCTAAGACTGTTCTTGTGGAATTTTCAAAGTGATATTTGGAAGCCCAAAAGGGCTATGGTGAAAAAGGAAATATCCTCAGTTAAAAACTGGAAAGAAGCTTTCTGAGAAACTATTTTGTGTTTAGTTAGTTCCTCTCACAGAGTTACAGCTTTCCCCTCAAGAAGACTTTCGCTAAGACTGTTCATGTGGAATTTTCAAAGTGATAATTGGAATCCCATAGAGGGCTATGGTGAAAAAGGAAATATCCTAAGGTAAAAACTGAAAAGTAGGTTTCTGAGAAAATGTTTTGTGTTCTTTTAATTCATCTTACAGAGTTACAGCTTTACCCTCAAGAAGCCTTTCGCTAAGACTTTTCTTCTGGAATTTGCAAAGTGATATTTGGAAACCCTATAGCCCTATGGTTAAAATGGAAATATCGTAAGATAAAAAACGAAAAGAAGGTTTCTGAGAAACTGCTTTGAATTCTTTTAATTCATCTTACAGATTTACAGCTTTTATCTCCAGAATCCTCTCGCTAAGACTGTTCTTGTGGAATTTGCAAAATGTTTTTGGAAGCCCATAGAGGGCTATGCTGAAAAAGGAAATATCCTAAGATAAAAACTGAAAAGAAGCTTTCTGAGAAACTGCTTTGTGTTCTGTTAATTCATCTCAGAGAGTTACAGCTTTCCCCTCAAGAAGTCTTTCACAAAGACTGTTCTTGTGTAATTTGCAAAGTGATATTTGGAAGACCATAGAAGGCTATGTTGAAAAAGGAAATATAGTAAGATAAAATCCGAAAAGAAGCTTTCTGAGAAACTTCTTTGTGTTCTGTTAATTCATCTCAAAGTGTCACAGATTTCCCCTCATGAGGCCGTTCACTAAGACCGTTCTTCTGAAATTTGGAAAGTGATATTTAGAATCTCAGAGAGGGCAATGGTGAAAAAGGAAATATTTTCCGATAAAAACTGTAAAGAAGCTTTCTGATAAACTACTTTGTGTTCTGTTAGTTCATCTCACAGAGTTACAGCTTTCCCTTCAAGAAGCAGTTCACTGAGACTATTCTTGTGAAATTTGCAAAGTGATATTAGAAAACTCCTAGAGGGCTATGGTGAAAGAGGAAATATCTTCCGTTAAAAACTTGAAAGAAGCTTTTTGAGAAACTGCCGTGTGTTCTGTTAAAGCATCTCACCGAGTTATAGCTTTCTCCTCAAGAAGGCTTTCGCTAAGACTGTTCTTGTGGGATTTGCAAAGTGATATTTGGAAGCCCATAGAGGGCTATGGTGAAAAAGGAAATATCTTTCGTTAAAAACTGGAAAGAAGATATCTGAGAAACTGCTTTGTGTTCTGTTAATTCATCTCACAGAGTTACAGTTTTTCCCTCCAGAAGTCTTTCGCTTCCACTGTTCTTGTGGAATTTGCATAGTGATATTTGGAAGCCCTTAGAGGGCTATGGTGAAAATGGAAATACTTTCAGTTAAAAAATGAAAAGAAGCTTTCCGAGAAACTGCTTTGTGTTCTGTTAATTCATCTCAAAGAGTTACAGCTTTCCCCTCAAGAAGCCTTCCGCTAATACTGTTTTTGAGGAATTTCCAAAGTGATATGTGGAAGCCCATAGAGGGCTATGGTGAAAATGAAAATATCGTAAGATACTTACCGAAAAGAAGCTGTCTGAAAAACTGCTTTGTGTTCTGTTAGTTCATCTCACAGAGCTACACCTTTTTCCTCAAGAAGCCGATCACTAAGACTGTTTTGTGAAATTTGCAAAGTGATATTTGGAAGCCCATAGAGGGCTAAGGTGAAAAAGGAAATATCTTCCGTTAAAAACTGGACAGAACCATTCTGAGAAAATGCGGTGTGTTCTGTTAGTACATATCACCGAGCTACAGCTTTCCCCTCAGGAAGCCGTTCACTAAGACTGTTCTTGTGGAATTGCAAAGTGATATTTGGAGGAACATAGAGGGCAATGGTGAATAAGGAAACATCCTAAGATAAAAACTGAAAAGAAGCTTTCTGAGAAACTGCTTTGTGTTCTGTTAATTCAAGTCACAGAGTTACTCTTTTACCTCCGGAAGCCTTTCGCTAAGGCTGTTGTTGTGGAATTTACAAAGTGATATTTGGAAGCCCGTATAGGGCTATGGTGAAAAAGAAAATATGTTCCGTTAAAAACTACAAAGAACCTTTCTGAGAAACTACGTTGTGTTCTGTTAGTTAACCTCACAGAGTTACAGCTTTCCTCTCATGAAGCCGTTCACTAAGACTGTTCTTGTGGAATTTGCAAAGTGATATTTGGAAGCCAATAGAGGGCTATGGTGAAAAAGGAAAATCCTAAGATAAAAACTGAAAAGAAGCTTTCTGAGAAACTGCTTTGTGTTGTGTTAATTCATCTCACAGAGTTACAGCTTTCCCCTCAAGAAGTCGTTCACTAAGACTGTTCTTGTGAAATTTGCAAATTGATATTTGGAAGCCCATAGAGGGCTATAGTGAAAAAGGAAATATCCTAAGATAAATACTGAAAGGAAGCATTCTGATAAACTGTTTTATGATTTGTTAATTCATCTCACAGAGTTACAGCTTTCCCTTCAAGCTTCCTTTCGCTAAGGCTCTTCTTGTGGAATTGGCAAAGTGATATTTGGAAGCCCATAGAGGGCTATGGTGAAAAAGGAAATATCTTCAGTTAAAAACTGGAAAGAAACTTTCTGAGAAACTGCTTTGTGTTCTGTTAATTCATCTCACAGAGTTACAGCTTTCCCCTCAAGAAGCCTTTTGCTAAGACTGTTCTTGTGGAACTTGCCAAGTGACATTTGGTAGCCCTTAGAGGGCTATGGTGAAAAAGTAAAATCCTAAGATAAAAACTGAAAAGAAACTTTCTGAGAAACTGCTTTGTTTTCTGTTAATTCAACTCACAGAGTTACAGCTTTACCCTCAAGGAGCCTTTCGCTAAGGCTGCTGTTGTGGTATTTGCAAAGTGATATTTGGAAGCCCATAGAGGGCTACGGTGAAAAAGGAAATATCTTCAGTTAAAAACTGAAAAGAAGCTTTCTGAGAAACTGCTGTGTGTTCTGTTAATTCTTCTCAAAGAATTAGAGCTTTACCCTGAAGACACCTTCCGCTAAGACTGTTTTTGTGGAATTTGCAAAGTGATAATTGGAAGCCCATAGATGGCTATGGTGAAAAAGGAAATACCCTAAGATAAAAACCGAGAAGAAGCTTTCTGAGAAACTGCTTTGTGTTCTGTTAGTTAATCTCACAGTGTTACCACTTTCCCCTCAAGAAGCCATTCAGTAAGACTGTTCTTGTGAAATTTTCAAAGTGATATTAGGAAGCCCATAGTGGGCTATGGTGAAAAAGGTAATATATTCCCTTAAAAACTAGAAGGAAGCACTCTGAGAAACTGCCGCGTGTTCTGTTAATATATCTCACCGAGTTACACCTTTCTCCACAAGAAGCCTTTCGCTAAGACTGTTCCTGTGGGATTTCCATAGTGATATTTGGAAGCCCATAGAGGGCTATGGTGAAAAAGGAAATATCCTAAGATAAAAAGTGGAAAGAAGATTTCTGAGAAACTGCTATGTGTTCTGTTAATTCATCTCACAGAATTACAGCTTTGCTCCCCAGAAGCGTTTCGCTAAGACTATTTTTGTGGAATTTGCAAAGTGTTCTTGCAATCCTATAGAGGGCTATGGTGAAAAAGGAAATATCTTTAGTTAAAAACTGGAAAGAAGCTTTATGAGAAACTGCTTTGTGTTCTGTTTATTCACCTCACCGATTTACAGCTTCCACCTCAAGAAGCCGTTCACTAAGACTGTTCTTGTGTAATTTGCAAAGTGATATTTTGAAGCCCAGAGAGGGCTACGGTGAAAAAGGAAATATCTTCCGTTAAAAACTGGAAAGAAGATTTCTGAGAAACTGCCTTGTGTTCTGTTAATTCATCTCACAGAGTTACAGCTTTCCCCTCCAGAAATCTTTGGCCAAGACTGTTCTTGTGCAATTTCCAAAGTGATATTTCGAAGCCCATAGAGGGCTATGGTGAAAAAGGAAATACCCTAAGATAAAAACTGAGAAGAAGCTTTCTGAGCAACTGCTTTGTTTTCTGTTAAATCAACTCACAGAGTTACAGCTTTCCCCTCAAGAAGCCTGTTGCTAAGGCTGTTATTGTGGAATTTGCAAGGTGATATTTGGAAGCCCAAAGATGGCTATGGTGAAAATGGAAATATCCTAAAATAAAAATCGAAAAGAAGATTTCTGAGAAACTGCCTTGTGTTCTGTTAGTTCATGTCACATAGGTACAGCTTTACCCTCAAGAAACCGTTCACTGAGACTGTTCTTGTGAAATTTGCAAAGTGATATTGGAAGCCCATAGAGGGCTATGGTGAAAAAGGAAATATCTTCAGTTTAAAACTGGAAAGAATCTTTCTGAGAAACTACTTTGTGTTCTCTTAATTCAACTCACAGAGTTACAGCTTTCTCTTAAAGAAGCCTTTCACTAAGACTGTTCTTGTGGAATTTGCAAAGTGATATTTGGAGCCCTTAGAAGGCTATGGTGAAAAAGGAAATATCCTAATATAAAAACTGAACAGAAGCTTTCTGAGAAACTGCTTTGTGTACTGTTAATTCATCTCATAGAGTTACAGCTTGTCCCTGCAGAGTCTTTTCGCTAAGAATGTTCTTGTGGAATTTGCAAAGAGAAATTTCGGAGCCCATAGAGGGCTATGGTGAAAAAGGGAATATCTTCCGTTAAAAACCGAAAAGAAGCTTTCTGAGAAACTGCTTTGTGTTCTGTTAGTTCATCTCACAGAGTTTGAGCTTTCCCCTCAAGAAGCCGTTCACTAAGACTCTTCTTGTGCAATTTGCAAATTCATATTTGGTAACCCATAGAGGGCTATGGTGAAAAAGTAAATATCTCCCGTTAAAAAGGGGAAAGAAGCTTTCTGAGAAACTGGCGTGTTTTCTGTTAATACATCTCACCGAATTAGAGCATTCCTCTCAAGAAGCCTTTCGCTAAGACTGTTCTTGTGGAATTTGCAAGGTGATATTTGGAAGACCATAGAGGGCTATGGTGAAAAAGGAAATAGCCTAAGATAGAAACTGAAAAGAAGCTTTCTGAAAAACTGCTTTGTGTTCTGTTGATTCATCTCAAAGAGTTAGAGATTTCCCATTAAGAAGCCTCTCGCTAAGACTGTTCTTGTGGAATTTGGAAAGTGATATTCGGAAGCCCATAGAGTGCTATAGTGAAAATGGAAATATCCTAAGATAAAAACGGAAAAGAAGCTTTCTGAGAAACTGCCTTGTGTTCTGTTAGTTCATCTCATTGAGTTACAGCTTTACCCTCAAGAAGCCGTTCAGTAAGACTGTTCTTGTGAAATTTTCAAAGTGATATTTGGAAGCCTATAGAGGGCTGTGGTGAAAAAGGAAATACCTTCAATTTAAAAATAGAAAGAAGCTTTCTGAGAAACTGCTTTGTGTTCTGTTAATTCATCTCAGAGTGTTACAGCTTTCCCCTCAAGAAGCCTGTCGCTAAGACTCTTCCTGTAGAACTTCCAAAGTGATATTTGGAATCCCTTAGAGGGCTATGGTGAAAAAGGAATATCTTCCGTTAAAAACTGGAAAGAAGATTTCTGAGAAACTTCTTTCTGTTCTGTTAATTCATCTCACAGAGTTACAGCTTTCCCCTCAAGAAGCCTTTCGCTAAGACTGTTCTTGTGGAATTTGCAAAGTGATATTTGGAAGCCCATAGAAGGCTACGGTGGAAAAGGAAATATCTTCAGTTAAAAACTGGAAAAAACTTTCTGAGAAACAACTCTGTGTTCTGTTAACTCAACTCACAGAGTTACACCTTTCCCCTCAAGAAGCCTTTCACTAAGTCTGTTGTTGTGTAACTTGAAAAGTGATATTTGGAAGCCCATAGAGGGCTTTGGTGAAAAAGGAAATATCTTCAGTTAAAAGCTGTAAAGTAGCTTTCTGAGAAACTGCTTTTTGTTCTGTTAATTCAACTCACAGATTTACAGCTTTGCCCTAAAGAACCCTTTTGCTAAGGCTGCTGTTGTGGAAATTGCTAAGTGATATTTGGAAGCCCGTAGACGTCTTTCGTGAAAAAGGAAATATCCTCAGTTAAAAACAGAAAAAAAGATTTCTGAGAAACTGCTTTGTGTTCTGTTAATTCATCTCACAGAGTTACAGCTTTTCCCTCAGGAAGCCTTCCGCTAAGACTGTCCTTGTAGTATTTACAAAGTGATATTTGGAAGCCCACAGAGGGTAAACGTGAAAATGGAAATATCATAAGATAAAAAAAGAAAAGTAGCTTTCTGTGAAACTGCTTTGTGTTCTGTTAGTTCATCTCACAGAGTTACAACTTTCCACTCAAGTAGCTGTTCACTAAGACTGTTCTGGTGTTATTTGCAAAGAATTATTTGGAAGCCCGTAGAGGGCTATGGTGAAAAAGGAAATATAATAAGATCAAAACTGAAAAGAAGCTTTCTGAGAAACTGCTATGTGTTCTGTTAATTCATCTCAAAGAGTTACAACTTTCCGTCAAGAAGCCTTCAGCTAAGGCTCCTCTTGTGTAATTTGCAAAATCATATTTGGAAGCCCATAGAGGTCTACTGTGAAAATGGAAATATCCTTAGATAAAAAACGAAAAGAAGCTTTCTGAGAAACTGTTTTGTGTTCTGTTAGTTCATCTCACAGAGTTACAGCTTTTCCCTCAAGAAGACGTTCACTAAGATTGTTTTTGTGAAATTTGCAAAGAGATAGTTGGAAGCCCATAGAGGGCTAAGGGGAAAAAGGAAATATCCTAAGATAAAAACTGAAAAGAAGCGTTCTGAGAAACGGCTTTGTGTTCTGTTAATTCATCCCACAGAGTTACAGCTTTCCCTTCAAGAAGACTTTCGATAACACTGTTCTTGTGTAATTTGGAAAGTGATATTTAGAAGCCCCTACAGGGCTATGGAGAAAAAGGAAATATCTTCCGTTAAAAACTGGAAAGAAGCTTTCTGAGAAACATCTTTGTGTTCTGTTAATTCATCTCACAGAGTTACAGCTTTCCCCTCAAGAATCCTTTCGCTCAGACTGTTCTTGTGGAATTTGCAAAGTGATATTTGGAAGCCCATAGTGGGCTATGGCGAAAAAGGAAATGTCGTAAGATAAAAACTGAAAAGAAGCTTTCTGATAAACTGATTTGTGTTCTGTTAATTCATCTCACAGAGTTACAGATTTGCCCTAAAGAAGCCTTTCGCTAAGACTGTTTCTGTGGAATTTGCAAAGTGATATTTGGAAGCCCATAGAGGGCTATGGTGGAAAAGGAAATATCCTATGATAAAAACTGAAAAGAAGCTTTCTGAGAAACTGCTTTGTGTTCTGTTAATTCAACTCACAGAGTTACAGCTTTCTCCTCAAGCAACCTTTCGCTAAGACTGTTCCTTTGGAATTTGCAAAGTGATATTTGGAAGCCCATAGAGGGCTATGGTGAAAAACGAAATATCTTCAGTTAAAAACTGTAAAGAAGCTTTCTGAGAAACTGCTTTGTGTTCTGTTAATTCATATCGTAGAGTTAGAGTTTCCCCTCAAGAAGCCTTTCGCTAATACTGTTCTTGTTGAATTTTCAAAGTGATATTTGGAAGAACATAGAGAGCTATTCTGAAAAAGGAAATATCCTAAGATAAAAACCGAAAAGAAGCTTTCTGAGAATCTGCTTTGTGTTCTGTTAGTTCATCTCACAAGTTACAGCTCTCCCCTCAAGAAGCCGTTCACGAAGGCTGTTCTTGTGTAATTTGCAAAGAGTTATTTGGAAGACCATAGACGGCTATATTGAAAAAGGAAATATCTTCCGTTTAAAACTGGAAAGAAGCATTTTGAGAATCTGCCATGTGTTCTCTTAATACAACACACCGAGTTACAGCTTTCCCCTCAAGAAATTTTTCGCTAGGACTGTTATTGTGGAATTTGCAAAGTGATATTTGGAAGCCCATAGAGGGCTACGGTGAAAAAGGAAATATATTCCGTTAACTACTTGAAAGAAGATTTCTGAGTAACTACTTTGTGTTCTGTTAATTCATCTCACAGACTTACAGCTTTCCCCTCAAGAAGCCTTTCGCTAAGACTTTTCTTTTGGAATTTGCAAAGTGATATTTGGAAGCCCATAGAGGGCTATGGTGAAAAAGGAAATATCTTCAGTGGAAAACTGGAAAGAAGGTTTCTGAGAAACTGATGTGTGTTGCTTTAATTCATCTCACAGAGTTACAGATTTTCCCACAAGAAGCTTTTCTCAAAGACTGTTCTTGTGGAATTTGCAAAGTAATATTTGGAAGCCCTTTGAAGTGTACGGTGAAAAAGGAAATATCATCCGTTAAAAACTGGAAACAAGACTTCTGAAAACTGCTTTGTGTTCTGTTAATTCATGTCACAGAGATAAAGCTTTCCCCTCCGGAAGCCTTTCGCTAAGACTGCTCTTGTGGAATTTGCAAAGTGATATTTGGAATCCCTGAGAGATATGGGGAAAACGGAAATATCTTCCATTAAAAACTGGAAAGAAGCTTTCTGAGAAACTGCTTTGTGTTCTGTTAATTCATCTCACAGAGTTACAGCTTTCCCTGAAAGAAGCCTTTCGCTAAGACTGTTCTTGTGGAATTTACAAAGTGATATTTGGAAGACTCTAGAGGGCTAGGGTGAAAAAGAAAATATTTTCCGTTAAAAACTGGAAAGAAAATTTCTGAGAATCAGCTTTGTGTTCTGTTAATTCATCTAACAGAGTTACAGCTGTCCCGTACAGAAGCCTTTCGCTAAGAGTTTTCTTGTGGAATTTGCAAAGTGATATTTGGAAGCCCTAAGAAGGCTATGGTGAAAAAGGAAATATCCTAAGATAAAAACAGAAAAGAAACTTTCTGAGAAACTGTTTTGTGTTCTGTTAATTCATCTCACAGAGTTACAGCTTTTACCTCAAGATGCCTTTGGCTAAGACTGTTCTTGTGCAAATTGCAAAGTGATATTTTGAAGCCCATAGAGAGCTATGTTGAACAATTAAAATCTTTCGTTAAAAACTGGAAAGAAGGTTTCTGAGAAACTGCTGTTTGTTCTGTTAATTCATCTCACAGAGTTACAGCTTTCTCCTCAAGAAGCCGTTCACTAAGACTGTTCTTGTGGAATTTGCAAAGTGATATTTAAAAGCCCATAGAGGACTATGGTGAAAAAGGAAATATCCTAAGATAAAAACAGAAAAGAAGCATTCTGAGAAACTGCTTTGTGTTCTGTTAATTCATCTCACGGAGTTACAGATTTCCTCTCCAGAATCCTTTCTCTAATACTGTTACTGTGTAGTTTGCTAAGTGATATTTGGAAGCCAGTAGAAGTCTATGGTGAAAAAGGAAATATCTTCAGTTAGAAACTTGAAAGAAGCTTTCTGAGAAACTACTTTGTGTTATGTTAATTCATCTCACAGAGTTACAGCTTTCCCCTCAAGAAGCCGTTCACTTGGACTATTCTTGTGAAATTTTTAAGGTGATATTTTTAAACCTATAGAAGGCTATGGTGAAAAAGAAAATATCTTTCTTTAATAACTGGAAAGAAGCTTTCTGAGAAACTGCCGTGTGTTCTGTTAATACATCTCACCGAGTTACAGCTTTCCTCTCAAGAAGCCTTTCTGTAAGGCTCTTCTTGTGGAATTTGAAGAGTGATATTTGGAAGCCCATAGAGGCCTATGGTGAAAAAGGAAATATCTTCCGTTAAAAACTGGAATTAAGATTTCTGAAAAACTGCTTTGTGTTTTGTTAATTCATGTCACAGAGTTAGAGCTTTCCCCTCCATAATCCTTTCGCTAAGACTGTTGTTGTGGAATTTGCAAAGAGATATTTGGAAGCCCGTAGAGGGCTATGGTGAAAAAGGAAATATAATAAGATAAAAACTGAAAAGAAGCTTCTGAGAAACTGTTTTGTGTTCCGTTAATTCATCTCACAGAGTTACAGCTTTTCTTTCAAGAAGTGTTTCGCTAAGAGTGTTCTTGTGGAATTTGCAAAGTGATATTTGGAAGCCCTTAGAGGGCTACGGTGAAAAAGGAAATATCTTCAATTAAAAAATGGAAAGAAGCTTTCTGAGAAACTGCTTTGTGTTCTGTTAATTCATCTCACGATGTTACAGGTTTTAACTCAAGAAGCCCTTTGCTAAGACTGTTCTTGGGTAATTAGCAAAGTGATACTTGGAGGCTCTTAGAGGGCTATACGAAAAAGGAAATATCTTCAGTTAAAAACTGGAAAGAAGCTTTCTGAGCAACTGCTTTGTGTTCTGTTAATTCATCTCACAGAGTTACAGCTTTCCCCTCAAGAAACATTTCGCTAAGATTGTTCTTGTGGAATATGTAAAGTGATATTTGGAAGACCATACAAGGCTATGTTGAAAAAGGAAATATCTTCAGTTAAAAATTGGATAGAAGCTTTCTGAGAAATTGCTTTTTGTTCTCTTAATTCATCTCACAAAGTTACAGCTTTCGCCTCAAGAAGCCGTTCACTAGGACTATTCTTGTGAAATTTTCAAACTGATATTTGGAAACCCATAGAGAGGTATGGTGAAAAAGGAAATATCTTCTGTTAAAAAGTGGAAAGAAGCGTTCCGAGAAACTGCTTTGTGTTATGTTAATTCATGTCACAGAGTTACAGCTTTCCTCTCAAGAAGCCTTTCGCTAAGTCTGTCCTTGTGGAATTTGCAAAGTGATATTTGGAAGCCCCTAGAGGGCAATGGTGAAAAAGGAAATAGCTTCAGTTAAAAACTGGAAAGGAGCTTTCTGAGCAACTGCTTTGTGTTCTGTTAATTCATCTCACACAGTTACAGCTTTCCCCTCTAGAAGCCTTTCCCTAAAACTGTTCTTGTGGAATTTCGAAAGTGATATTTAGAAGCCCATAGAGGTCTATGGTGAAAAAGGAAATAGCCTAAGATAAAAACTAAAAATAAGCTTTCTGAGAAACTGCTCTGTGTTCTGTTAATCCGACTCACAGAGTTACAGCTTTACCCTCAAGAAGCCTTTCGCTAAGACTGTGCTTGTGGAATTTAGGACATGATATTAGAAGCCCATAGACGGCTATGGTGAAAAAGGAAATATCCTTCGTTAA
This sequence comes from Chlorocebus sabaeus, assembly GCF_047675955.1. Classification (NCBI taxonomy): domain Eukaryota; kingdom Metazoa; phylum Chordata; class Mammalia; order Primates; family Cercopithecidae; genus Chlorocebus; species Chlorocebus sabaeus. The sequence continues at coordinate 1,546,690 of NW_027327593.1, forward strand.
AAACTGGAAAGAAGCTTTCTAAGAAACTGCTTTGTGTTCCGTTATTTCACCTCACAGAGTTACAGCTTTCCCCTCAAGAAGCATTAGGCTAAGACTGTTCTTGTAGAATTTGCAAAGTGATACGTGGAAGCCCATAGAGGGCTTTGGTGAAAAAGGAAATATCTTCCGTTAAAAACTGGAAAGAAGCTTTCTGAGAAACTTCTTTGTGTTCTGTTAATTCATCTCACAGAGTTACAGCATTCCCCTCAAGAAGCCTTTCGTTAAGACTATTCTTGTGGAATTTGCAATGTGATATTTGGAAGCCTATAGAAGGCTATGGTGAAAAAGGAAATATCTTCAGTTAAAAACTGGAAAGAAGCTCTCTGAGAAACTACTTTGTGTTCTGTTAATTCATCTCACAGAGTTACAGCTTTCCCCTCAGGAAGCCTTTCGCTAAGAATGTTCTTGTGGAATTTGCAAAGTGATCTTTGGAAGCCCTTTGAGGGCTATGGTGAAAAAGAAAATATCTTCAGATAAAAACTGGAAAGAAGGCTTCTGAGAAACTGCTTTTGTTCTCTTAATTCATCTCACAGAGTTACAGTTTACCCCTCAAGAAGCCTTTCGCTAAGATTGTTCTTGTGGAATTTGCAAGGTGATAGTTGGAAGCCCCTAGAGGGCTATGGTGAAAAAGGAAATATCTTCAGTTAAAAACTGGAAAGAAGCTTTGTGAGAAACTGCGTTGTGTTCCGTTAATTCGTCTCACAGAGTTACAGCTTTCCCTTCAAGAAGCCTTTCGTTAAGAGTGTTCTTGTGGAATATGCAAAGTGATAGTTGGAAGACCAAAGAGGGCTATAGTGAAAAAGGAAATATCTTCAGTTAAAAACTGGAAAGAGACTTTCTGAGAAACTGCTTTGTGTTCAGTTAATTCGTTTCACAGAGTTACTGCTTTCCCCTCAAGAAGCATTTCGCTAACGCTGTTCTTGTGTAATTTGCAAAGTAATATTTGGAAGCCCAAAGACGGCTTTGGTAAAAAAGGATATATCTTCTGTTAAAAACTGGAAAGAAGTTTTCTGCGAAAATACTTTGTGTTCTGTTAATTCATCGCACAGAGTTACAGCTTTCCCCTCAAGAAGCCTTTCGCTAAGACTGTTCTTGTGGAATTTGAAAAGAGATATTTGGAAGCCCATAGAGGGCTTTGGTGAAAAAGGAAATATCTTCCGTTAAAAACTGGAAAGATGATTTCTGTGAAACTCCTTTGTGTTCTGTTATTTCTTCCCATAGAGTTACAGCTTTCCCCTCAAGAAGCCTTTCCCTACGACTGTTCTTGTGGAATTTGAAAAGTGATATTTAGAAGGCCATAGAGGGCTATGGTGAAAAAGGAAATATTCTCCGTTAAAAACTGGAGAGAAGCTTTCTCAGAAACTGCTTTGTGTACTGTTAATTCATCTCACAGAGTAACAGCTTTCCCCTCAAGAAGCCTTTCGCTAAGTCTGTTCTTGTGGAATTTGCCAAGTGATATTTGGAAGCCTATAAAAGGCAATGTTGGAAAAGGAAATATCTTCTGGTAAAAACTGGAAAGAAGCTCTCTGAGAAACTACTTTGTGTTCTGTTAATTCATCTCACAGAGTTACAGCTTTCCCCTCAAGAAGCCTTTCGCTAAGACAGTTCTTGTGGAAATTGGAAGATGATATTTAGAGGCCCAGAGAGGGCTATGGTGAAAAAGGAAATATCCTAATACAAAAACTGAGAAGAAGCTGTCTGAGAAACTGCTTTGTGTTCTGATAATTCATGTCACAGCATTACAGCTTTCCCCTCACGACGCCTTTCGCTAAGGCTGTTCTTGTGGAATTTGCCAAGTGATATTTGGAAGCCCATAGAGGGCTATAGTGAAAAAGGAAATATCTTCTGTTAAAAAGTGGAAAGAAGCTTTCCGAGAAACTGCTTTGTGTTCTGTTAATTCATGTCACAGAGTTACAACTTTCCCCTCAAGAAGCCTTTCACTAAGTCTGTTTTTGTGGAATTTTCAAAGTGATATTTGGAAACCCCGAGAAGGCAATGGTGAAAAAGGAAATATCTTCAGTTAAAAACTGGAAAGGAGCTTTCTGAGCAACTACTTTGTGTTCTGTTAATTCATCTCACAGAGTGAGAGTTTTCCCCTCTAGAAGCCTTTCCCTAAAACTGTTCTTGTGGAATTTCGAAAGTGATATTTAGAAGCCCATAGAGGTCTATGGTGGAAAAGGAAATAGCCTAAGATAAAAACTAAAAATAAGCTTTCTGAGAAACTGCTTTGTGTTCTGTTAATTCGTCTCACAGAGTTACAGGTTTCCCCTCAAGAAGTCTTTGGCTAAGACTGTTCTTGTGTAATTTAGAACGTGATATTAGAAACCAATAGAGGGCTATGGTTAAAAAGGAAATATCCTCCGTTAAAAACTGGAAAGAAGCTTTCTGAGAAACTGCTTAGTGTTCTGTTAATTCATCTCACAGAGTTACAGCTTTCCCCTCAAGAAGCCTTTTGCTAAGACTGTTCTTGTGGAATTTGCAAAGTAATATTTGGAAGCCCTTACAGGGCAATGGTGAAAAAGGAAATATCTTCCGTTCAAAACTGGAAAGAAGCTTTCTGAGAAACTCCTTTGTGTTCTGTTAATTCAACTCACAGAGTTACAGCGTTCCCCTCAAGAAGCCTTTCATTAAGACTGTTCTTGTGGAATTTCCAAGTGATCTTTGGAAGCCCATAGAGGTCTATGGTGGAAAAGGAAATAGCCTAAGATAATAACTAAAAATAAGCTTTCTGAGAAACTGCTTTTGTCCTGTTAGTTCGTCTCAAAGACTTACAGCTTTCCCCTGAAAAAGCCTTTCGCTAAGACTGTTCTTGAGGAATTTAGAACGTGATATTAGAAGCCCATAGAGGGCTATGGTAAAAAAGGAAATATCCTCCGTTAAAAACTGGAAAGAAGCTTTCTGAGAAACTGCTTTGTGTTCTGTTAATTCATCTCACAGAGTTACAGCTTTCCCCTCAAGAAGCATTTCGCTAAGACTGTTCTTGTGGAATTTGCAAAGTAATATTTGGAATCCCAAGGAGGGCTATGGTAAAAAAGGAAATATCTTCCGTTAAAAACTGGAAAGAGTCTTTCTGAGAAACTGCTTTGTGTTCTCTTAATTCATCTCACAGAGTTACAGCTTTCCCGTCAAGAAGCCTTTCGCTAAGACAGTTCTTGTACAATTTGCAAAGTGATATTTGGAAGTTCATAGAGGGCTGTGGTGAAAAAGGAAATATCCTAAGAAAAAACTGAAAGGAATCTTTCTGAGAAACTGCTTTGTGTTCTGATAATTCATTTCAGAGAGTTACAGCTTTCTTCTCAAGAAGCCTTTCGCTAAGGCTGTTCTTGGTGAATTTGCCACGTGATATTTGGAAGCATATAGAGGGCTACGGTGAAAAAAGAAATTCCTCTGTTAAAAAGTGGAGGAAGCTTTCCGAGAAACTGCTTTGTGTTTTGTTAATTCATCTCACAGAGTTACAGCTTTCCCCTCAAGAAGCCTTTCGCTAAGTCTGTTCTTGTGGAATTTGCCAAGTGATATTTGGAAGCCTATAGAAGGCAATGGTGGAAAAGGAAATATCTTCAGTTAAAAACTGGAAAGAAGCTCTCTGAGAAACTACTTTGTGTTCTGTCAATTCATCTCACAGAGTTACAGCTTTCCCCTCAAGAAGCGTTTCGCTAAGACTGTTCTTGTGGAAATTGGACGGTGATATTTAGAGGCCCAGAGAGGGCTATGGTGAAAAAGGAAATATCCTAATACAAAAACTGAAAAGAAGCTTTCTGAGAAATTGCTTTGTGTTCTGATAATTCATGTCAGAGCGTTACAGCTTTCCCCTCAAGAAGCCTTTCGCTAAGGCTGTTCTTGTGGAATTTGCCAAGTGATATTTGGAAGCCGATAGAGGGCTATAGTGAAAAAGGAAATATCTTCTGTTAAAAAGTGGAAAGAAGCGTTCCGAGAAACTTCTTTGTGTTTTGTTAATTCATGTCACAGAGTTACAGCTTTCCCCTCAAGAAGCCTTTCGCTAAGTCTGTTCTTGTGGAATTTGAAAAGTGATATTTGTAAGCCCCTAGAGGGCATTGGTGAAAAAGGAAATATCTTTAGTTAAAAACTGGAAAGGAGCTTTCTGAGCAACTGCTTTATGTTCTGTTAATTCATCTCACACAGTTACAGCTTTCCCCTCTAGAAGCCTTTCCCTAAAACTGTTCTTGTGGAATTTCGAAAGTGATATTTAGAAGCCCATAGAGGTCTATGGTGAAAAAGGAAATAGCCTAGGATAAAAACTAAAAATAAGCTTTCTGAGAAACTGCTTTGTGTTCTGTTAATCCGACTCACAGAGTTACAGCTTTACCCTCAAGAACGTTTCGCTAAGACTGTGCTTGTGGAAATTAGAACGTGATATTAGAAGCCCATAGAGGGCTATGGTAAAAAAGGAAATATCCTTCGTTAAAAACTGGAAAGAAGCTTTCTGAGAAACTGCTTTGTGTTCCGTTATTTCACCTCACAGAGTTACAGCTTTCCCCTCAAGAAGCATTTCGCTAAGACTGTTCTTGTAGAATTTGCAAAGTGATACGTAAAAGCCCATAGAGGGCTTTGGTGAAAAAGGAAATATCTTCCGTTAAAAACTGGAAGGAAGCTTTCTGAGAAACTGCTTTGTGTTCTGTTAATTCATCTCACAGAGTTACAGCATTCCCCTCAAGAAGCCTTTCGCTAAGACTGTTCTTGTGGAATTTGCAAAGTGATATTTGGAAGCCTATAGAAGGCTATGGTGAAAAAGGAAATATCTTCAGTTAAAAACTGGAAAGAAGCTCTCTGAGAAACTACTTTGTGTTTTGTTAGTTCATCTCACAGAGTTACTTTCCCCTCAGGAAGCCTTTCGCTAAGACTCTTCTTGTGGAATTTGCAAAGTGATCTTTGGAAGCCCTTTGAGGGCTATGGTGAAAAAGAAATTATCTTCAGATAAAAACTGGAAAGAAGGCTTCTGAGAAACTGCTTTTGTTCTCTTAATTCATCTCACAGAGTTACAGTTTTCCCCTCAAGAAGCCTTTCGCTAAGATTGTTCTTGTGGAATTTGCAAAGTGATAGTTGGAAGACCATAGATGCCTAGGGTGAAAAAGGAAATATCTTAAGTTAAAAACTGGAAAAAAGCTTCCTGAGAAACTGCTTTGTGTTCTGTTAATTCATCTCACAGAGTTACAGCTTTCCCCTCAAGAAGCTGTTCGCTAAGACAGTTCTTGTAGAATTTGCAAAGTGATATTTGGAAGTTCATAGAGGGCTGTGGTGGAAAAGGAAATATCCTAAGATAGAAACTGAAAAGAATCTTTCTGAGAAACTGCTTTGTGTTCTGATAATTCATTTCACAGAGTTACAGCTTTCTCCTCAAGAAGCCTTTCGCTAAGGCTGTTCTTGTGGAATTTGCCAAGTGATATTTGGAAGCCCATGGAGGGTAAGGTGAAAAAGGAAATTCTTCCGTTAAAATGTGGAGGAAGCTTTCCGAGAAACTGTTTTGTGTTCTATTAATTCATCTCACAGAGTTACAGCTTTCCCCTCAAGAAGCGTTTCGCTAAGTCTGTTCTTGTGGAATTTGCCAAGTGATATTTGGAAGCCTATAGAAGGCAATGGTGGAAAAGGAAATATCTTCAGTTAAAAACTGGAAAGAAGCTCTCTGAGAAACTACTTTGTGTTCTGTTAATTCATCTCACAGAGTTACAGCTTTACCTTCAAAAAGGCTTTGGTAAGACAGTTCTTGTGGATTTTGAAAAGTGATATATGGAAGTCCACAGAGGTCTATGGTGAAAAAGGAAATATCTTCCGTTAAAAACTGGAAAGAAGCCTTCTGATTACAGCTTTCCCTTCAAGAAACCTTTCGCTAAGTCTCTTCTTTTGGAATTTGCAAAGTGATATTTGGAAGCCCATAGAGGGCTATGGTGAAAAAGGAAATATCCTAAGATAAAAACTGAAAAGAAGCTTTATGAGAAACTACTTTGTGTTCTGTTAATTCATCTCACAGACTTACAGCTTTCCCCTCAGGAAGCCTTTCGCTAAGACTGTTCTTGTGGAATTTGCAGAGTGATATTTAGAAGCCCCTAGAGGGCTATAGAGAAAAAGGAAATATCTTCAGTTAAAAACTGGAAAGAAGATTTCTGAGAAACTGCTTTGTGTTCTGTTAATTCGTTTCACAGAGTTACAGCTTTCCCCTCAAGAAGCATTTCGCTAACACTGTTCTTGTGTATTTTGCAAAGTGATATTTGGAAGCTCAAAGACGGCTTTGGTAAAAAAGGATATATCTTCTGTTAAAAACTGGAAAGAAGTTTTCTGCGAAAATACTTTGTGTTCTGTTAATTCATCGCACAGAGTTACAGCTTTCCCCTCAAGAAGCCTTTCGCTAAGACTGTTCTTGTGGAATTTGAAAAGAGATATTTGAAAGCCCATAGAGGGCTTTGGTGAAAAAAGAAATATCTTCCGTTAAAAACTGGAAAGATGATTTCTGAGAAACTGCTTTGTGTTCTGTTATTTCATCCCATAGAGTTACAGCTTTCCCCTCAAGAATCCTTTCCCTAAGACTGTTCTTGTGGAATTTGAAAAGTGATATTTAGAAGGCCATAGAGGGCTATGGTGAAAAAGGAAATATTCTCCGTTAAAAACTGGAAAGAAGCTTTCTGAGAAACTGTTTTGTGTACTGTTAATTCATCTCACAGAGTAACAGCTTTCCCCTCAAGAAGCCTTTCGCTAAGTCTGTTCTTGTGGAATATGCCAAGTGATATTTGGAAGCCTATAAAAGGCAATGTTGGAAAAGGAAATATCTTCTGGTAAAAACTGGAAAGAAGTTCTCTGAGAAACTACTTTGTGTTCTGTTAATTCATCTCACAGAGTTACAGCTTTCCCCTCAAGAAGCCTTTCGCTAAGACTGTTCTTGTGGAAATTGGAAGATGATATTTAGAGGCCCAGAGAGGGCTATGGTGAAAAAGGAAATATCCTAATACAAAAACTGAGGACAAGCTTTCTGAGAAACATCTTTGTGTTCTGATAATTCATGTCACAGCGTTACAGCTTTCCCTTCACGAAGCCTTTCGCTAAGGCTGTTCTTGTGGAATTTGCCAAGTGATATTTGGAAGCCCTTAGAGGGCTATAGTGAAAAAGGAAATATCTTCTGTTAAAAAGTGGAAAGAAGCTTTCCGAGAAACTGCTTTGTGTTCTGTTAATTCATGTCACAGAGTTACAGCTTTCCCTTCAAAAAGCCTTTCACTAAGTCTGTTCTTGTGGAATTTGCAAAGTGATATTTGGAAACCCCGAGAGGGCAATGGTGAAAAAGGAAATATCTCCAGTTAAAAACTGGAAAGGAGCTTTCTGAGCAACTACTTTGTGTTCTGTTAATTCATCTCACAGACTGACAGCTTTCCCCTCTAGAAGCCTTCCCCTAAAACTGTTCTTGTGGAATTTCGAAAGTGATATTTAGAAGCCCATAGAGGTCTATGGTGAAAAAGGAAATAGCCTAAGATAAAAACTAAAAATAAGCTTTCTGAGAAACTGCTTTGTGATCTGTTAATTCGTCTCACAGAGTTACAGCTTTCCCCTCAAGAAGTCTTTGGTTAAGACTGTTCTTGTGGAATTTAGAACGTGATATTAGAAGCCAATAGAGGGCTATGGTTAAAAAGGAAATATCCTCCGTTAAAAACTGGAAAGAAGCTTTCTGAGAAACTGCTTTGTGTTCTGTTAATTCATCTCACAGAGTTACAGCTTTTCCCTTAAGAAACTTTTCTCTAATACTGTTCTTGTGAAATTTGCAAAGTAATATTTGGAAGCCCAAAGAGGGCTATGGTGAAAAAGGAAATATCTTCCGTTCAAAACTGGAAAGAAGCTTTCTGAGAAACTCCTTTGTGTTCTGTTAATTCAACTCACAAAGTTACAGCTTTCCCCTCAAGAAGCGTTTCGTTAAGACTGTTCTTGTGGAATTTCAAAGTGATATTTGGAAGACCATTGACGTCTATGGTGAAAAAGGAAATATCTTCAGTTAAAAACTGGAAAGAATCTTTCTGAGAAACTGCTTTGTGTTCTGTTAATTCATCTCAGAGTTACAGTTTTCCCCTCAAGAATCCTTTCGCTAAGACTGTTCTTGTGGAATTTTCAAAGTCTTATTTGGAAGCACTTAGAGGGTTATGATGAAAAAGGAAATATCCTAAGACAAAAAATGGAAAGAATCTTTCTGAGAAACTGCTTTGTGTTCTGTTTATTCATCTCACAGAGTTACAGCTTTCCCCTCAAAAAGCCTTTCGCTAAGACTGTTCTTGTGGAATTTGCAAAGTGTTATTTGGAAGCCCACAGAGGGCTATGGTGAAAAACGAAATATTTTCCATTAAAACAGGAAAGTAGCTTTCTGAGAAACTGCGTTGTGTTCTGTTAATTCATCTCACAGAGTTACAGCATTCCCCTCAAGAAGCCTTTCGCTACGACTGTTCTTGTGGAATTTTCAAAGTGATATTTGGAAGAACATAGAGGGCTACGGTGAAAAAGGAAATATATTCCTTTAAAAACTGGAAAGAAGCGTTCTGAGAAACTGCTTTGTGTTCTGTTAATTCATCTCACAGAGTTACAGCTTTCCCCTCAAGAAGCCTTTACCTAAGACTGTTCTTGTGGAATTTGGAAAGTGATATCTAGAAGGGCATAGAGGGCTGTGGTGAAAAAGGAAATGTCCCAAGACAAAAACTGGAGAGAAGCTTTCTGAGAAAATGGTTTGTGTTCTGTTAATTCATCTCACAGATTTACAGGTTTCCCCTTAAAAAACCTTTCGCTAAGACTGTTCTTGTGGAATATGCAAAGTGATATTTGGAAGCCCATAGAGGGCTATGGTGAAAAAGGAAATATCTTCCGTTAAAAACTGGAAAGAAGCTTTCTGAGAAACTGCTTTGTTTTCTGTTAATTCAACCCACAGAGTTACAGCTTTCCCCTCAAGAAACCTTTCCCCAAGACAGTTCTTCTGGAATTTGGAAAGTGATGTTTAAGCCCAAAGAGGGCTACGGTGAAAAAGGAAATATCTTCCGTTAAAAAATGGAAAGAAGTTTTCTGAGAAACTGCTTTTTGTTCTGTTAATTCATGTCACAGAGTTACAGCTTTCTACTCAGGAAGCCTTTAACTAAGCATGTTCTTGTGAAATTTGCAAAGTGATACTTGGAAACCCATAGACGTCAATGTGAAAAAGGAAATATCCTAAGATAAAAACTGAAAAGAAGATTTCTCAGAAACTGTTTTGTGTTCTGTTAATTCATCTCACAGAGTTACAGCTTTCCCCTCAAGAAGCCTTTCACTAAGCCTGTTCTTGTGGAATTTGCAATGTGATATTTTGAAGCCCATAGAGGGCTATGGTGTAAAAGGAAATATCCTAAGATAAAAACTGAAAAGAAGCTTTCTGAGAAAATGCTTTGTGTTCTGTTAATACATCTCACAGAGTTACTGCTTTCCCCTCAAGAAGCCTTTCGCTAAGACTGTTCTTGTGGAATTTGGAAAGTGATATTTAGAAGCCCTTAGTGGTCTTTGGTGGAAAAGGAAATAACCTAAGATAAAAACTGAAAATAAGTTTTCTGAGAAACTGCTTTGTGTTCTGTTAATTCAGCTCACAGAGTTACAGCTTTCCCCTCAAGAATCCTTTCGCTAAGACTGTTCCTGTGGAATTTGCAAAGTGATATTTGGAAACCCATAGAGGGCTATGGGAAAAAAGGAATTATCGTCAGTTAAAAACTGGAAAGAAGCTTTCGGAGAAACTGCTTTGTGTTGTGTTAAATCATTTCACAGAAGTACAGCTTTCACCTCAAGAAGGCTTTTGCTAACACTGTTCTTGTGTAATTTTAAAAGTAATATTTTGAAGCCCATAGAGGGCTTTGTTGAAAAAGAAAATATCTTCCATTAAAAACTGGAAAGTAACTTTCTGAGAAACTACTTTGTGTTTTGCTAATTCATCTCACAGAGTTACAGCTTTCCCCTCAAGAAGCCTTCCGCTAAGACTGTTCTTTTGTCATTTGGAAAGTGATATTTCGAAGCCCATAGAGGTCTAAGGTGAAAAAGGAAATATCTTCGTTAGAAAATGGAAAGAACCTTTCTGATAAACTGCTTTGTATTTTGTTAATTCATCTCACAGAGTTACAACTTTCCCCTCTAGATGGCCTTTCTCTAAGAATGTTTTGTGGAATTTGCACGGTGATGTTTGGAAGCCCATAGAGTTCTACGGTGAAAAAGGAAATATCGTAAGATAAAAACTGAAAAGAAGCTTTCTGAGAAACTGCTTTGTATTCTGTTAATTCATCTCTCAGAGTTACAGCTTTCCCCTCAAGAAGCCTTTTGCTAAGACTGTTCTTGTGGAATTTGGAAAGTGATACTTAGAAGCCCTTAGAGGTCTTTGGTGGAAAAGGAAGTAACCTAAGATAAAAACTGAAAATAAGTTTTCTGAGAAACTGCTTTGTGTTCTGTTAATTCATCTCACAGAGTTACAGCTTTCCCCTCAAGAATCCTTTCGCTAAGACTGTTCCTGTGGAATTTGCAAAGTGATATTTGGAAGCCCATAGAAGGCTATGGGAAAAAAGGAATTATCGTCAGTTAAAAACTGGAAAGAAGCTTTCTGAGAAACTGCTTTGTGTTCTGTTAAATCATTTCACAGAAGTACAGCTTTCACCTCAAGAAGGCTTTTGGTAAGACTGTTCTTGTGTAATTTTAAAAGTAATATTTTGAAGCCCATAGAGGGCTTTGTTGAAAAAGGAAATATCTTCCATTAAAAATTGGAAAGTAACTTTCTGAGAAACTACTTTGTGTTTTGCTAATTCATCTCACAGGGTTACAGCTTTCCCCTCAAGAAGCCTTTCGCTAAGACTGTTCTTGTGTCATTTGGAAAGTGATATTTGGAAGCCCATAGAGGTCTAAGGTGAAAAAGGAAATATCTTCGTTAGAAAATGGAAAGAAGCTTTCTGATAAACTGCTTTGTATTCTGTTAATTCATCTCACAGAGTTACAGCTTTCCCCTCAAGATGTCTTTCTCTAAGAATGTTTTGTGGAATTTGCACGGTGATGTTTAGAAGCCCATAGAGTTCTTTGGTGAAAAAGGAAATATCGTAAGATAAAAACTGAAAAGAAGCTTTCTGAGAAACTGCTTTGTATTCTGTTAATTCATCTCTCAGAGTTACAGCTTTCCCCTCAAGAAGCCTTTTGCTAAGACTGTTCTTGTGGAATTTAGAAAGTGATATTTGGCAGCCCATAGAGGACTATGGTGAAAAAGGAAATATCTTCCGTTAAAAACTGGAAAGAAGCTTTCTGAGAAACTGCTTTGTGTTTTGTTAATTCATCTCACAGAGTTACAGCTTTCCCCTCAAGAAGCCTTTCCCTAAGACTGTTCTTGTGGAAAATGCAAAGTGATATTTGGAAGCCCATAGAGGGCTATGGTGAAAACGGAAATATCTTTAATTAAAAACTGGAAAGAAGCTTTCTGAGAAACTGCTTTGTGCTCTGTTAATTCATCTCACAGAGTTACAGCTTTCACCAAAAGAAGCCTTTTGCTAAGACTGTTCTTGTGTAATTTGCAAAGTCATATTTAGAAGCCTGAAGAGGACTATGGTGAAAAAGGAAATATCTTCCGTTAAAAACTTCAAAGAATCTTTCTGAGAAACGGCTTCGTGTTCTGTTAATTCATCTCACTGTGTTACATCTTTCCCCTTAAGAAGCCTTTAGCTAAGATTGTTCATGTGGAATTTGCAAAGTGATATTTGGAATCCCATAGAGGGCTATGGTGAAAAAGGAAATATCCTATGATAAAAACCGAAAAGAAGGATTCTGAGAAACTGTTTTGTGTTCTGTTATTTCATCTCACAGAGTTACATCTTTCCCCTCAAGAAACCTTTCGCTAAGACTGTTCTTGTGGAATTTGCAAAGTGATATTTGGAAGCCCCAAGAGGGCTATGGTGTAAAAGGAAATATCTTCCGTTAAAAATTAGAAAGAACAATTCTGAGAAATTGCTTTGTGTTCTTTTAATTCATCTCACAGAATTACAGGTTTCCCCTCCAGAATCCTTTCGCTAAGACTGTTCTTGTGGAATTTGCAAAATGTGTTTGGAAACCCATAGAGGGCTATGGTGAAAAAGGAAACATCCTAAGATAAAAACTGAAAAAAACCTTTCTGAGATACTGTTTTGTGTTCTGTTAATTCATCTCAAAGAGTTAGAGTTTTTCCCTCAAGAAGCCTTTCGCTAAGTCTGTACTTGTGGAATTTGCAAAGTGATATTTGGAAGCCCATACTGGGCTATGGTGAAAAAGGAAAAATCTTCAGGTAAAAACTGGAAATGAGCTTTCTGAGAAACTGCTTTGTGTTCTGCTAATTCATCTCACAGAGTTACAACTTTCCCCTCAAGAAGCCGTTCACTAAGACTTTTCTTGTGGAATTTGCAAAGTGATATTTGGAGTCCCATTGAAGGCTATGGTGAAAAAGAAGACATCCTAAGATAAAAACTGAAATGAAGCTTTCTGTGAAACTGCTTTGTGTTCTGTAAATTCATCTCACAGAGTTACAGATTTCCCCTCAAGAAGTCGTTCACTAAGACTGTTCTTCTGAAATTTGCAAAATGATATTTGGAAGCCCATAGAGTGCTATTGTGAAAATGGAAATATCCTAAGATAAAAACCGAAAAGAAACTGTCTGAGAAACTGCTTTGTGTTGTGTTAGTTTATCTCACAGGGTTACAGTTTTCCCCTCAAGAAGTCGTTCACTAAGACTGTTCTTGTGAAATTTGCAAAGTGATATTTGGAAGCTCATAGAAGGCTATGGTGAAAATGAAAATATCTTCCGTTAAAAACTGGAAAGAAGCATTCTGAGAAACTGCCGTGTTTTCTGTTAATACATCTCACCGAGTTACAGCTTTCCCCTCAAGAACCCTCTCTAAGACTGTTCTTGTGGAATTTGAAAAGTGATATTTGGAAGCCCTTAGAGGGCTATGGTGAAAAAGGAAATATCCACCGTTAAAAACTCTGAAGAAGCTTTCTGAGAAACTGCTTTGTGTTCTGTTAATTCATCTCACAGAATTATAGCTTTTCCCTCAGAAGCCTTTCACAAAGATTGTTTTTGTAGAACTTGCAAAGTGATATTTGGAAGCCCATATGGGGCTAAGGAGAAAAAGGAAATATCCTCCGTTAAAAACTGCAAAGAAGCTTTCTGAGAAACTGCTTTATGTTCTGTTAATTCATCTCACAGAGTTACAGTTTACCGTCAAGCAGCCATTCACTCAGACTGTTCTTGTGGAATTTGCAGTGCGATATTGGAAGCCCAAAGAGTGTTATGGCGAAAAAGGATATATCCTAAGTTAAAAACAGAAAAGAAGCTTTCTGAGAAAGTGCATTGTGTTCTCTTAATTCATCTCACAGAGTTAAAGCTTTCCCCTCAAGAAGCCATTCACTAAGACTGTTCCTGTGGAATTTGCAAGGTGATAGTTGGAAGCCCATACAGGGCTACGGAAAAAAAGGAAATATGTTGCGTTAAATACTGGAAAGAATCTTTCTAGGAAACTGCTTTGTGTTCTCTTAATTCATCTCACAGAGTTACAGCTTTCCCCTCAAGAAACCTTTCGCTAAGACTGTTCATATGGAATTTGCAAAGTGATATTTGGAATCCCATAGTGGGCTTTGGTGAAAAAGGAAATATCCTAAGATGAAAACCGAAAAGAATCTTTCTGGGAAAGTGTTTTGTGTTCTGTTAGTTCATCTCACAGAGTTACAGCTTTCCCCTCAAGAAGCCGTTCACTAAGACAGATTTTGTGAAATTTGCAAACTGTTATTTGGAAGCCCATAGAGGGCTATGGTGAAAAAGGAAATAACCTAAGATAAAAACTGAAAAGAAGTTGCCTGAGAAACTGCTTTGTGTTCTTTTAGTTCATCTCACAGAGTTACAGCTTTACCGTCCAGAATCCTTTCGCTAAGACTGTTCTTGTGGAATTTGCAAATATTTTTGGAAGCTCATAGAGGGCTATGCTGAAAAACGAAATATCCTAAGATAAAAACTGAAAAGAAGCTTACTGAGAAACTGCTTTCTGTCCTGATAATTCGTCTCACAGAGTTACAGCTTTCCCCTCAAGAAGCCTTTCGCTAAGATTATTCTTGCACAATTTGAAAAATGATATTTGGAAGCCAATAGACGGCTATGGTGAAAACGAAATATCCTCCGATAAAAACTGGAAAGAAGCTTTCTGAGAAATTGCTTTGTGTTCTTTTAATTCATCTCACAGAATTACAGCTTTCCCCTCAGGAAGTCTTTCGCTAAGACTGTTCTTGTGGAATTTGAAATGCGATATTTGGTAGCCCATAGTGCACTATGGAGAAAAGGAAATATCTTCAGATAAAAACTGTAAAGAACATTCCTGAGAAACTGCTTTGTGTTCTGTTAATTCACCTAACAGAGTTACAGCTTTCCCCTCTAGAAGCCTTTCGCTAAGACTGTTCTTGCTGTATTTTCAAAGTGATATTTTGAAGCCCATAGAAGGCTACGGTGAAAAAGGATATAGCTTCAGTTAAAAACTGAAAGATGCTTTCTGAGAAACGGTTTAGTATTATGTGACTTCCACTCACTGAGTTACAGCTGTATTTCCTAGAGCTGTTTGATAGCCTTATTTCTATGGAATCGGAGAACTGTTATTTTGGATCGCTTTGAAGACTATAGGGCCAAAGGAAATATCTGCCGCTAAAAGTGAGAAAGAAGCTTTCTGAGAAACTTCTCTGAGATCTGTTAATTCATCTCACAGAGTTACAGCATTCCACTCAAGAAGCCTTTCGCTAGGACTGTTCTTTTTGAATTTGCAAAGTGATATTTTGAAGCCCATAGACGGCTGTGGTGAAAAGGGAAATACCTTCAGTTAAAAAATGGAAAGAAGCTTTCTAAGAAACTGCTTTGTGTTCTGTTAATTCATCTCAAAGAGTTACAGCTTTACCCTCAAAAAGACTTTTGCTAAGACTCTTCTTGTGTAATACTCATAGTGATATTTGTAAGCCCTTATAGGGCTATGGTGAAAAAGGAAATATCCTAAGAAAAAAGCTGAAAAGAAGCTTTCTGAGAAACTGCTTTGTGTTCTGTTAATTCACCTCACAGAGTTACAGCTTTCCCCTTAAGAAGCCTTTTGGTAAGACTGTTCTTGTGGAATTTGCAGAGTGGTATTTGTAAGCCCATAGAGGGCTATGGTGAAAAAGGAAATATCCTAAGATAAAAACTGAAAAGAACATTTCTGAGAAACTGCTTTGTGATATGTGACTTCCACTCACTGAGTGAGAGCTATATGTCATAGAGCTGTTTGCTAACCTTACTTCTGTGGAATCTGAGAAAGGATAATTCGGTTCCCGTTGAAGACTATAGGGCCAAAGGAAATATCCGCCATAAAAGTGAGAAAGAAGCTTTCTGAGAAACAGCTTTCTGATCTGTGAATTCATCCCACAGAGTTACAGCTTTCCCCTGAGGAAGCCTTTCGCTATGACTGTTCTTGTGGAATTTGCAAAGTGACATTTCGAAGGCCATAGAGAGCTATGGTGAAAAGGAAATATCTTCGGTTTAAAACGGGAAAGAAGCTTTCTGAGACACTGCGTTGTGTTCTGTTAATTCATCTCACAAAGTTACAGCTTTCCCCTCACGAAGCCTTTCCCTAAGACTGTTCTTGTCGAATTTGGGAAGTGATATTTAGAAGCCTACAGAGGTCTGCAGTGAAAAAGGAAATAACCTAAGATAAAAACTGAAAATAAGCTTTCTGAAAAACTACTTTGTGTTCTCTTAATTCATCTCACAGAGTTACAGCTTTCCTCTCAAGAATCCCTTTGCTAAGACTGTTCTTGTGCAATTTAGAACGTGATATTTAGAAGCCCATAGAGGGCTATGGAGAAAAAGGAAATGTCCTTAGATAAAAACTGGAAAGAAGCTTTCTGAGAAACTGCTTTGTGTTCTGTTAATTCATCTCACAGAGTTACAGCTTTCCCCTCGAGAAGCCTTTCGCTATGACTGTTCTTGTGTAATTCGCAAAGTAATATTTGGAAGCCCATATAGGGTTATGGTGAAAAAAGGAATATCTTCAGTTAGAAACTGTATAGAAGCTTTCTGAGAAACTGCTTTGTTTTCTGTTAATTCATCTCACAGAGTTACAGCTTTCCCCTCAAGAAGTCTTTCGTTAAGACTGTTCTTGTGGAATTTGCAAAGTGAAATTTGGAAGCCCATAGAGGGCTATGGTGAAAAAGGAAATGTCCTCAGATGAAAACTAGAAAGAAGCTTCTTGAGAAACTACTTTGTGTTCCGTTAATTCATCTCACACAGTTACAGCTTTGCCCTCCAGAAACCGTTCATTAAGACCATTCTTGTGGAATTTTCAAAGTGATATTTTGAAACCCATAGGGGGCTATGGTGAAAAAGGAAATATCTTCAGTTATAAACTGGAAAGAAGTTTTCTGAGAAACTGCTTTGTGTTCTGTTAATTCATCTGACAGTGTTACACCTTTCCCCTCAAGAAGCATTCCGCTAAGACTGTTCTTGTGGAATTTGCAAAGTGACATTTGGAAGCCCATAGAGGGCTGTGGTGAAAAAGAAATTTCCTAAGATAAGAACTGAAAAGAAGCTTTCTGAGAAACGACTTTGTGTTCTGTTAATTCATCTTATAGAATTACAGCTTTCCCCTCAAGAAGTCGTTCAGTAAGACTGTTCTTGTGGAATTTGCAAAGTGATATTTGGAAGCCCGTAGAGGACCATGGTGTAAAGGAAATATCTTCAGATAAAAACTGGAAAGTAGCTTTCTGAGAAATTGCTTTGTGTTCTGTTAATTCATCTCACAGAATTACGGCTTTCCCCTCAAGAAAACTTTCGCTAAAGCTGTTTTTGTGGAATTTGGAAAAAGGTATATGGAAAACCATAGAGATCTATGGTTAAAAAGAAAATATCCTAAGATAAAAACTGAAAAGAAAATTTCTGAGAAACTGCTTTGTGTTCTCTGAATTCATCTCACAGACATACAGCTTTCCCCTCAAGAAACCGTTCAATAAGACTGTTCTCGTGGATTTTGCAAAGTGATATTTGGAAGCCCATAGAGTGCTATGGGGAAAAAGGAAATATCTTCAGTTAAAAAGTGGAAAGAACGTTTCTGAGAAACTGCTTTGTGTTCTGTTAATCCATCTCACAGAGGTACAGCATTCCCCTCAAGAAGTCGTTTACTAAGACTGTTCTTGTGAAATTTGCAAAGTGATATTTGGAAGTGCTTAGAGAACTATGGTGAAAAAGGAAATATCGTAAGATAAAAACTGAAAAGAAGCTTTCTGAGAAACTGCTTTGTGTTTTGTTAATTCATCTCAGAGAGTTACAGCTTTCCGAACAAAAAGCCATTCACTAAGACTGATCTTGTGTTATTTTCAAATTGATATTTGGAAGCCCTTAGAGGGCTATGGTGAAAAGGGAAATATCTTCAGTTAAAAACTGGAAAGAAGCTTTCTGAGAAACGGTTTTGTGTTCTCTTAGTTCATCTCACAGAGTTACAGCTTTCCCCTCAAGAAGCCTTTCAACAAGACTGTTCTTGTGGAATTTCCAAAGTGGTCTTTGGAAGTCCATACGTCGCTATGGTGAAAAAGGATATAGCTTCAGTTAAAAAGTGAAAAGAAGCTTTCCGAGGAACTGCTTTGTGATATGTGATTTCCTGTCACTGAGAAACAGCTGTATTTCGTAGAACTGTTGGCTAGGCTTATTTCTGTGGAATCTGAGAAATGTTACTTCGGATCTCTTTGAAGACTATAGATCCAAAGGATATATCCGCCACTAAAAGTGTGAAAGAAGCTTGCTGAGAAACTTCTTTGACTTCTGTGAATTGATCTCACAGAGCTACAGTTTCCCCTCAAGAGGCCTTTCGCTAAGACTGTTCTCGTGGAATTTTCAAAGTGATATTTGGAAAACAATAGAGGGCTATGGTGAAAAAGGAAATATCCTAGGATAAAAACTGAAAAGGAGCTTTTTGAGAAACTGTTTTGCGTACCGTTAATTCATCTCACAGAGTTATAGCTTTCCCCTCAAGAAGCCGTTCATTAAGACTGTTGTTGTGAAATTTGCAAAATGATATTTGGAAGCTCATAGAGGGCTATGTTGAAAATGGAAATATCTTCAGTTAAAAACTGGAGAGAAGCTTTCTGAGAAACTGCTTTGTGTTCTGTTAATTCATACACAGAGTTACACCTTTCCTATCACGAGTCCTTTCGCTAAGACTGTTCTTGTGGAGTTTACAAAGTGATATTTGGAAGCCCATAGAGGGGTACGGTTAAAAATGAAATTTCCTCACATAAAAACTGGAAAGAAGCTTTCTGAGAAACTGCTTTGTGTTTTGTTAATTCATCTCACAGTATTACAGCTCTACCCTCAAGAAGCCCTTCACTAAGACTGTTCTTCTGGAATTTCCAAAGAGATATTTGGAAGCCCATAGAGCGCTATGGTGAAAAAGGAAATATCTTCAGCTAAAAACTGGAGAGAAGCTTTCTGAGAAACTTCTTTGTGTTCTGTTAATTCATGCACAGAGTTACAGCTTTCCTATCAAGAATCCTTTCGCTAAGACTGTTCTTGTGGAGTTTACAAAGTGATATTTGGAAGCCCATAGATGGGTACGCTTAAAAAGGAAATTTCCTCACATAAAAACTGGAAAGAAGTTTTCTGAGAAACTGCTTTGTGTTCTGTTAATTCATCTCACAGAGTTACAGCTTACCCCTCAAGAAGCATTTCGTTAAGACTGTTCTTGTGGAATTTGCAATGTGATATTTGGAAGCCCATGGAGGGATATGGTGAAAAAGGAAATATCTTCAATTAAAAACTGGAAAGAAGCTTTCTGAGAAACTGCTTTTTTTTCTGTTAATTCATCTCACAGAGTTTCAGCTTTCCCCTCGAGAAGTCTTTCGCTAAGACGGTTCTTGTGGAATTTGCAAAGTGATATTTGGAAGCCGTGAGAGGGCTATGGTGTAAAAGGAAATGTTCTCGGATCAAAAATGGAAAGAAGCTTTCCAACAAACTGTTTTGTGTTCTGTTAATTTATCTAACAGAGTTTCAGCTTTCCCCTCAAGAAGCCGTTCGCTAAGACTGTTCTTGTGGAATTTGCAAAGTGATATTTGAAAGCCCGTAGAGGGCTATGGTGAAAAAGGAAATACCTTCAGTTAAAAACTGGAAAGAAACTTTCTGAGAAACTGCTTTGTATTCTGTTAATTCACCTCACAGAGTTTCAGCTTTCCCCTCTAGAAGCCTTTCGCTAAGACTGTTCTTGTGGAATTTGCAAAGTGATATTTGTAAGCCCATAGAAGTCGAAGGTGAAAACGTAAATATCCTAAGATAAAAACTGAAAAGAACCATTCTGAGAAACTGCTTTGTGTTTTGTTAATTCATCTCACAGAGTTACAGTTTTCCCTTCAAGAAGCCTTTCGCTAAGACAGTTCTTGTGGAATATGCAAAGTGACATTTGGAAGCTCATAGTGACCTATAGTGAAAAAGGATATATCTTCAGTTAAAAACTGAAAAGAAGCTTTCTGAGAAACTGCTTTGTGATATATGACTTCCACTCACTGAGTTACAGCTGTATTTCGTAGAGCTGATTGGCAGTCTTATTTCTGTGGAATCTGAGAACTGTTATTTCGGATCCCTTTGAAGACTGAAGGGCCAAAGGAAATATCCGTCGTTAAAGTTAGAAAGAAGCTTTCTGAGAAACTTCTTTGTGATTTGCGAATTCATTTCACAGAGTTACAGCTTTCCCCTCAAGAAGCCTTTCGCTAAGATTATTCTTGCACAATTTGAAAAATGATATTTGGAAGCCAATAGACGGCTATGGTGAAAACGAAATATCCTCCGATAAAAACTGGAAAGAAGCTTTCTGAGAAACTTCTTTGTGTTCTTTTAATTCATCTCACAGACTTACAGCTTTCCCCTCAGGAAGTCTTTCGCTAAGACTGTTCTTGTGGAATTTGAAATGTGATATTTGGTAGCCCATAGAGCGCTATGGAGAAAAGGAAATATCTTCAGATAAAAACTGTAAAGAACATTCCTGAGAAACTGCTTTGTTTTTTGTTAATTCATCTCACAGAGTTACAGCTTTCCCCTCAAGAAGCCTTTCGCTAAGACAGTTCTTGTGGAATATGCAAAGTGATATTTGGAAGCCGATAGAGGTCTATGGTAAAAAAGGAAATATCTTCTGTTAAAAACTGCAAAGAAGTTTTCTGAGAAGCTGCTTTGTGTTCTGTTAATTCATCTCACAGAGTTAGAGCTTTCCCCTCAAGAATCCATTTCCTAAGACGGTTCTTGAGGAATTTGCAAAGAGATATTTGAGAGCCCCTAGAGGGCTATGGTGAAAAAGGAAATATCTTCCGTTAAAAACTGAAAAGAATGGTTCTGAGAACCTGCTTTTTGTTCTGTTAATTCATCTCACAGAGTTACAGCTTTCCCCTCAAGAAGAATTTCGCTAAGAGTATTGTTGTGGAATTTCCAAAGTGATATTTGGAAGCCCATAGTGGGCTATGGTGAATTAGGAAATATCCTAAGAAAAAAACTGAAAAGAAGCTTTCTGAGAAACTGCTTTGTGTTCTGTTAATTAAATCACAGATTTACAGCTTTCCCATCAAGAAGACTTTCGCGAAGTCTGTTCTTCTGGAATTTGGAAAGTGATAATAGGAAGCCCTTACAGGGCTATGGTGAAAAAGGAAATATCTTCAGTTAAAAACTGGAAAGAAGCTTTCTGAGAAACTGCTTTGTGTTCTGTTAATTCATCTCGCAGAGTTTCAGCATTCCCCTCAAGAAGAATTTCGCTAAGACTCTTCTTTTGGAATTTGCAAAGTGATATTTGGAAGCCGGTAGAGGGCTATGGTGAAAAAGTAAATCTGTTCCGTTAAAAACTGGAAAGAAGCTTTCTGAGAAACGGCTTTGTGTTCTCTCAATTCATCTCACAGAGTTACAGCTTTCCCCTCAAGGAGACTTTCGATAAGACTGTTCTTGTGGAATTTGCACAGTGATATTTGGAAGCCCATAGAGGGGTATGGTGAAAAAGGAAATCTCTTCTGTTAAAAGGGGAAAGAAGCTTTTTTGAGAAACTGCTTCGTGTTCTGTTAATTGACCTCAGATAGTTACAGCTTTCCCCCCAAGAAGTCTTTGGCTAAGACTGTTCTTGTGGAACATGCAAAATGATATTTGGAAGCCCATAGGGGGCTATGGTCAAAAAGAAAATATCTTCAGTTAAAAACTGGAAAGAAGCTTTCTGAGAAACTGTTTTGTGTTCTGTTAATTCATCTCATAGAGTTATAGCTTTCCTATCAGGAACCTTTTCGCTACGACTGTTCTTGTGGAATTTGCAAAGTAATATTTATAAGTCCATAGAGGGCTAAGGTGAAAAAGAAAATATCTTCAGTTAAAAACTGGAAAGAAGCTTTCTGTGAAACGGTTTTGGGTTCTGTTAATTCATCTCACAGAGTTACACCTTTCCCCTCAGGAAGCCTTTCGCTAAGACTGTTCTTGTGCAATTGGCAAAGTGATATTTGGAAGCCCATAGAGGGCTATGCTGAAAAAGGAAATCTCTTTCGTTAAAAAGTGGAAAGAAGCTTTCTGAGAAACGGATTTGTGTTCTCTTATTTCGTCTCACAGAGTTACAGCATTACCCTCAAGAAGCCTTTTGCTAAGACTCTTCTAGTGGTATTTGCAAAGTGATATTTGGAAGCCCATAGAGGGCTATGGTTAAAAAGGAAATCTCTTCCGTTAAAAACTGGAAAGAAGCTTTCTGTGAAACGGCTTTGTGTTCTTTTAATTCATCTCACAGAGTTACAGCTTTCCCCTCAAGAAGCATTTCGCTAAGACTGTTCTTGTGGAATTTGCAAGGTGATATTTGGAAGCCCTTAGAGGGCTATGGTGAAAAAGGAAATATCTTCAGTTAAAAAGTGGAAAGAAGCTTTCTGAGAAACTGCTTTGTATTCTATTAGTTCATCTCACAGAGTTACAGCTTTCCCCTCAAGAAGCCTTTTGCTAAGGCTGTTCTTGTGGAATTTGCAAAATGATATTTCGAAGCCCACAGAAGGCTATGGTGAAAAAGTAAATATCTTCAGATAAAAACTGGAAAGAAGTTTTTTGAAAATTGCATTGTGTTTTGTTAATTCATGTCACAGAGTTACAGCTTTCACCTCAAGAAGCCTTTCGCTAAGACTGTTCTTGTGGAATTTGCAAAGGGATATTTCGAAGCCCATAGAGGGCTATGGAGAAAATGGAAATATATTCAGTTAAGAACTGGAAAGAAGCTTTCTGAGAAAATGCTTTGTGTTCTGTTAATTCATCTCATAGAGTTACAGCTTTCCCCTCAAAAGCCTTTCTCTAAGACTGTTCTTGTGGAATTTAAAAAGTGATATTTGGAAACCCTTAGAGGGCTATGTTGAAAAAGGAAATATCCTAAGATAAAAACTGAAAAACAGATTATTGAGATATTGCTTTTTTTTTTTAATTTTTAAATTTATTTATTATTATTAAACTTCAAGTTGTAGGGTACATGTGCACAACGTGCAGGTTTGCTACATATGTATACTTGTGCCATGTTGGTGTGCTGCACCCATCAACTCGTCATTTACATCAGGTATAACTCCCAATGCAATCCCTCCCCCCTCCCCCCTCCCCATGATAGGCCCCGGTGTGTGATGTTCCCCTCCCGAGTCCAAGTGATCTCATTGTTCAGTTCCCACCTACGAGTGAGAACATGCGGTGTTTGGTTTTCTGTTCTTGTGATAGTTTGCTAAGAATGATGGTTTCTTGCGTTCTGCTAATTCAACTCAGAGAGTTATAGCTTTCCTCTCAAGAAGTCTTTCGCTTAGACTGTTCTTGTGGAATTTAAAAAGTGATATTTGGTGGCCCATAGAAGCCTAAAGTGAAAAAGGAAATATCTTCAGTTAAAAACTGGAAAGAAGCTTTTTGAGAAACTGCTTTGTGTTCCGTTAATTCATCTCACAGAGTTACAACATTCCAAACAAGAAGCCTTTCTCTAAGACTGTTCTTGTGGAATTTAAAAAGTGATATTTGGAAGCCCATAGAGGGCTATGGTGAGAAAGGAAATATCTTCCGTTAAAAACTGGAAAGAAGCTTTCTGAGAAACGGCTTTGAGTTCTCTTAATTCATCTCACAGAGGTACAGCTTTCCCCTCAAGAAGCGTTTCGCTATGACTGTTGTTGTGGAATTTCCAAAGTGATATTTGGAAGCCCAGGGAGGGCTATGGTGAAAAAGGAAATATCTTCAGTTCAAAACTGGTAAGAAGCTTTCTAATAAACTGCTTTGTGTTCTGTCAATTCATCTCACAGAGTTAGAGCATTCCCCTCAAGAAGCCTTTCGCTAAGATTGTTTTTGTGGAATTTGCAAGGTGATATTTGGAAGCCCATAGAGGGCTAAGGTGAAAAAGGAAATATATTCCGTTAAAAACTGGAAAGAAGCTTTCTGAGAAACTGCTTTTTGCTCTGTTAAATCATCCCACAGAGTAACAGCATTCCCCTCAAGAAGCATTTCGCTAAACCTGTTCTTGTGGAATTTGCAAAGTGATACATGGAAGCCCATAGAGGGCTAAGGTGAAAAAGGAAATCAATTCCGTTAAAAACTGGAAAGAAACTTTCTGAGAAACGGCTTTGTGTTCTATTAATTCATCTCACAGAGTTACAGCTTTGCCCTCAAGAAGCCTTTCGCTAAGACTGTTCTTGTGGAATTTAAAAAGTGATATTTGGAAGCCATGGAGGGCAAAGGTGAAAAAGGAAATATCCTAAGATAAAAACTGAAAAGAAGCTTTATGAGAAACTGCTTTCTGTTCTGTTAATTCATCTCACAGAGTTATAGCTTTCCTCTCAAGAAGCCTTTCGCTAAGACTGTTGTGGAATTTGCAAAGTGATATTCGGAAGTCCAGAGAGGGCTAAGGTGCAAAAGGAAATATCTTCTGTTAAAAACTGGAAAGAAGCTTTATGAGAAACTGCTTTGTGTTCTGTTAATTCATCTGACAGAGTTACAACTTTCCCTTCCAGAAGCCTTTCGCTAAGACTGTTGTTGTGGAATTTTCAAAGTGATATTTGGAAGCCCAGAGAAGGCTATGGTTAAAAAGTAAATATCTTCAGTTCAAAACTGGAAAGAAGCTTTCTGAGAAACTTCTTTGTGTTCTGTTAATTCATCTCACAGAGTTAAAGCTTTCCCCTCACGAAGCCTTTCTCTAAGATTGTTCTTGTGGAAGTTGCAAAGTTATATTTTTAAGTCCACAGAGGGCTATGGTGAAAAAGAAAATCTCTTCCGTTAAAAACTGGAAGGAAGCTTTCTGAGAAACGGCTTAGTGTTCTGTTAATTCATCTCACAGAGTTACAGCTTTCCCCTCAAGAAGCCGTTAGCTAAGACTGTTCTTGTGGAATTTGCAAGGTGATATTTGGAAGCCCATAGAGGGCTAGGGTAAAAAAGGAAATATCTACAGTTAAGAAGTGGAAAGAAGCTTTTTGAGAAGCTGCTTTGTGTTCTGTTACTTTATCTCACCGATTTACAGCTTTTCCCTCAAGAAGCATTTCGCTAAGACGTTTCTTGTGGAATTTACAAAGTGATATTTGGAAGTCCGTAGAGGGTTAAGGTGAAAAAGAAAATATCTTCAGTTAAAAACTGGAAATAAGCTTTCTGAGAACCTGCTTTGTGTTCTGTTAATTCATTTCACAGCGTTATAGCTTTGCTCTCAAGAAGCCTTTCGCTAATACTGTTATTGTGGAATTTGCAAAGTGATATTAGGAAGCCCAGAGAAGGCTATGCTGAAAAAGGAAATATCTTCAGTTAAAAACTGGAAAGAAGCTTTCTGAGAAACGGCTTGGTGTTCTGTTAATTCATCTCAGAGAGTTACAGCTTTCCCCTCAAGTAGTCTTTCGCTAAGACTCTTTTTGTGGAATTTATAAAGTGATATTTGGAAGCCCATAGAGGGCTATGGTGAAAAAGGAAATATCTTCAGTTAAAAACTGGAAAGAAGTTTTCTGAGAAACTGCTTTGTGTTCTGTTAATTCATCCCACAGAGTTAAGCTTTCCCCTCAAGAAGCCTTTCGCTAAGACTGTTCTTGTGGAATTTGGAAAGTGATATTTGGAAACGGGTAGAGGGCTATGGTGAAAAAGGAAATATCTTCAGTTAAAAACTGGAAAGAAGCTTTCTGAGAAACGGCTTTGTGTTCTTTTAATTCATCTCACAGAGTTAAAGTTTCCCTTTAAGTAGCCTTTCGCTAAGTATGTTTTTGTGGAATTTGCAAAGTGATATTTGGAAGCCTATAGAGGGCTATGGTGAAAAAGGTAATATCTTCAGTTAAAAACTGGAAAGAAGATGTCTGAGAAACTGTTTTGTGTTCTGTTAATCATCTCAAAGACTTACAGTTTTCCCCTGGAGAAACCTTTCACTAAGACTGTTCTTGTGGAATTTTCAAAATAATATTTGGAAGCCCACATACTGCTAGGGTGAAAAAGGAAATCTCTTCAGTTAAAAACTGGAAAGAATCTTTTTGAGAAACTTCATTGTGTTCTGTTAATTCATCTCACTGAGTTACACTCTCCCCTCAAGATGCCTCTCGGTAAGACTGTTCTTGTGGAATTTGCAAAGTGAAATTTGGAAGCCCCTAGAGGTCTATGGTAAAAAAGAAATATCTTCAGTTAAAAACTGGAAAGAAGCTTTCTGAGAAACTGCTTTGTGTTCTGTGAATTCATCTCACAGAGTTAAGACTTCCCCTCAAGAAGCCTTTCGCTAAGACTGTTCTTGTGGAATTTCCAAAGTGATATTTGGAAGCCCATAGAGGGCTATGTTGAAAAAGGAAATATCTTCTTTGAAGAACTGGAAAGAAGCTTTCTGAGAAACTGCGTTGTGTTCTGTTAATACATCTCACACAGTTACAGCTTTCACCTCAAGAAGCCTTTCGCTAATACTGTTCTTTTGGAATTTGCAAAGTGATATTTGGATACCCTTATAGGGCTATGGTGAAAAAGGAATTCTCTTCCGTTAAAAACTGGAAAGAAGCATTCTGAGAAACGGCTTTGTGTTCTGTTAATTCATCTCACAGTGTAACAGCTTTCCCCTGAAGAAGACTTTCGCTAAGACTGTTCTTGTTGAATTTGGAAAGTGATATTTGGAAGCCTATAGAGGGCTATGGTGTAAAAGGTAATATCTTAAGTTAAAAACTGGAAAGAAGCTTTCTGAGAAACTGTTTTGTGTACTGTTAATTCATCTCACAGAGTTATAGCTTTCCCCTCAGGAAGCCTTTCGCTAAGACTGTTCTTGTGAAATTTGCAAAGTGATATTTGGAAGACCCTAGAGGGCTACGGTGAAAAAGGAGATATCTTCAGTTAAAAACTGCAAAGAAGCTTTCTGAGAAACTGCTTTGTGTTCTGTTAATCATCTCACAGAGTTACAGCTTACCCCTCAAGAAACCTTTCGCTTAGACTCTTCTTGTGGAATTTGCAAACCGATATTTGGAATCCCTTAGAGGCTTATGGTGAAAAAGGGAATGTCCTCTGATAAAAACTGGAAAGAAGCTTTCTGAGAAACTTCTTTGTGTTCTTGTAGTTGATCTCACAGAATTACAGCTTTCCCCTCAAGAGGACGTTCACTAAGACTGTTCTTTTGGAATTTGCAAAGTGATATTTGGAAGCCCATGGAGGGTTATGTTGAAAAATAAAATATGTTCAGATAAAAACTGGAAAGAATCTATCTGAGAAACTGTTTTGTGTTCTGTTAATTCATCTCACAGTGTTTCAGCTTTCCCCTCATGAAGCCTTTCGCAAAGTTTGTTCTTGTGGAATTTGCAAAGTGATATTTGGAAGACCCTAGGGGGATATGGTGAAAAAGTAAATGTCCTCAGATAAAAATCGGAAAGAAGCTTTCTGTGAAACTGCTTTGTGTTCTGTTAATTCATCTCACAGTGTTACAGCTTTCCCCTCAAGAAGCCGTTGACTAAGACTGTTCTTGTGTAATATTCAAAGTGATATTTGGAAGACCATAGAGGGCGATGATGAAAAAGAAAATGTCTTCATTAAAAACTGGAAAGAAGTTTTCTGAAAAACTGCTTTATATTCTGGTAATTCATCTCACAGAGTAACAGATTTCCCCTCAAGAAGCCTTTCGCAAAGACTGTTCCTGCAGAATTTGCAAAGTGATATTTGGAAGCCCATAGAGGGC
Source organism: Chlorocebus sabaeus (assembly GCF_047675955.1). Lineage (NCBI taxonomy): Eukaryota > Metazoa > Chordata > Mammalia > Primates > Cercopithecidae > Chlorocebus > Chlorocebus sabaeus. Next base: position 1,573,872 of record NW_027327593.1, read on the forward strand.
TATGGTTACAAAGGAAATATCCTAAGATAAAAACTGAAAAGAAGGTTTCTTAGAAACTTCTTTGTGTTCTGTTAATTCATCTCACAGAGTTACAGCTTTCCCCTCAAGAAGGCCTACACTAAGACTGTTCTTGTGGAATTTCCAAAGTGATATTTGGTACCCCAGAGATGCCTATTGTGAAAAAGTAAATATCTTCAGTTAAAAACCTGAAAGAAGCTTTCTGAGAAACTGCTTTGTATTCTGTTCATCTCACAGAGTTACAGCATTCCCCTCAAGAAGTCTTTCACTAAGACTGTTGTTTTGGAATTTGCAAGGTGATATTTGTAAGCCCTTAGAGGGCTATGGTTAAAAAGGAAATATCTTCAGCTAAAAACTTGAAAGAAGTTTTCTGAGAAAAGGCTTTGTGTCCTCTTAATTCATCTCACAGAGTTACAGCTTTCCCCTCAAGAAGCCTTTCGCTAAAACTGTTCTTGTTTAATTTGCAAAGTGATATTCGGAATTCTATAGAGGGCTATTGTGAAAAAGGAATTATCTTCATTTAATAACTGGAAAGAAGTATTCTGAGAAAGTGCTTTGTGTTCTGTAATTCATCTCACAGTGTTACAGCTTTCCCCTCAAGACGCCCTTCGGTAAGACTTTTTTTTTGGAATTTGCAAAGTGATATTTGGAAACCCATAGAGGGCTATGGTGAAAAAGTGAATCTCTTCCGTTAGATAATGGAAAGAAGCTTTCTGAGAAATGGCTTTGTGTTCTGTTAATTCATCTCATAGAGTTAAAGCTTTCCCCTCCAGTAGCCTTTCGCTAAGTATGTTCTTGTGGAATTTTCAAAGTCACCAGACCAGCCTAGACTGCCTATAACTAGGCCACAAACCGGTTTTGACCAGCTCAAAACAGACCAGAAGGACTAAAACCAGATCAGACCATCTCAAACAGGTTTTGACCAGCTCATAGCGGTTTTTACCGGCTCAAACCAGACCAGACCGGTTCAATCCAGTTTCGAACGGCTCAAACTGGTTTTGAACGGCTCGTATCGGTTTTGACAGGCTAAAACCGGTTTTGACTGGCTCAAACCACACCAGACCTGCTCAAACCGGTATTGACCACCTGAAACCGATTTTGACCATATCAGACCGGATCAAACCGGACCAGACGATCAAGACCAGCTAAAACCATATCAAACCGGACCAGATCGGCCCAGACCGCCTAAAACCGGGCCAAACCTACTTTGACCAGCTCAAACCAGACCAGACCGGGCCAGACTGGCTGAAACTGGATCAAACCAGACCAGACCGGGCCAGACCGGCTAAAACTGGGCCACAAACCGGTTTGGACCGGCTCAAACCAGACCAGACCGTTTCAAACCGGTTTTGACCAGACTGAGCCATTTTTGACAGGCTCAAACTGGACCAGACCGGCTCAAACCGGTTTTGACCAGATGACACCGGATCAAACCGGAGCAGAACGGCTCACACCGGATTAAACCAGACCAGACACTCCCAGACCGGATGAAACCGGACCAAACTGGACCAGACCGGCACAGACCAGTTAAAATCGGGCCAGACCGGCTCAAAACGGTTTTGACCGGCTCAAACCAGACCAGACTGGTTCAAACCGGTTTTGACTGGCTCAATCCGGTTTTGTCCGGCCCAAACCAGTTTTGACCGGCTCAAACCACTCCAGACCGGCTAAAACCGGTTTTCACCAGCTCAAACCGGTTTTGACCTGATTAGACCGGATCAAACCAGACCAGACCGGCTCAGACAGGCTCGAATCGGTTTTGACTGGCTTCAACTAGACAAAACCGGCTCAAACCAATTTTGAAAGGCTCAAACTGACCAGACCGGCTCAAATAAGACCAGATCGGCTGAAATCGGTTTTGACCTGCTCAAACCACACCAGACCGGCTGAAACCGGTTTTGACCGGCTAAAACCGGTTTTGACCAAATGAGACCGGATAAACCGAATCAGACCGGCCCAGAATGGCTAAAATCAGATCAAACCAGACTAGACGGGCCCAGACCGCATTAAACTGGGCCACAAACCAGTTTTGACAGGTTCAATGCAGACCAGACAGGCTCATACCGGTTTTGACCGACCTGAGCCGGTTTTGACCGGCTCAAAGCGGTTTTGACCAGATCAAACCAGACTCGACTGGCCCAGACCAGCTGAAACCGGAAAAAAAACGGACCAGACCGGCCCAGACCGGCTGAAACCGGGCCACAAACCTGTTTTCACCAGCCTGAACCAATTTTGACCGGCTCAAACCAGTCCAGACTGGCTCAAACCGGACCAGACCGGCTCAAACCGGTTTTGACCGGATGACACCGGCTCAAACCGGAGCACACTGGCTCTCACCGGATCAAACTGTACCAGATAGGCCTAGACCGGCTGAAACCGGATCAAACAGGAAGAGACTGGCCCGGACCGGCTAAAACTGGGCCAGACCGGCTCAAACCGGGCCAGAGTGGCTCAAACCAGACCAGAACGGTTCAAACCGGTTTTGACTGGCTCATTCCGTTTTTGACCGGCTCAATCCGGTTTTGACTGGCTCAAACCACTCCAGACCGGCTAAAACCGGTTTTCACCGGCTCAAACCGGTTTTGACCAGATTAGACCGGATCAAACCGGACCAGACCGGCTCAGAGAGGCTCTAATCGGTTTTGACCGTCTTAAACCAGACCAGACCGGCTCATACCAGACCAGACCGGCTCAAACCGGTTTTGACCTGCTCAAACCACACCCGACCGACTGAAACTGGTTTTGACCAGATGAGACCGGTTTTGACTGGATGAGAGCGGATCAAACCGAATCAGACCGGCCCAGACCAGCTAAAATCAGATCAAAACGGACCAGCCCGGCCCAGACCACCTAAAACTGGGCCACAAACCGGTTGTGACCGGTTCAAACCAGACCAGACTGGCCCAAACCGGTTTTGACCGACCTGAGCCGGTTTTGATCGGCTCAAACCAGACCAGACCGGCTCAAAGCGGTTTTGACCAGCTCAAAGCGGTTTGGACTGGATCAAACCAGACTCGACCGGCCCAGACCAGCTGAAACCAGATGAAACCGGACCAGACCGGCGCAGAGCAGCTAAAACCAGGCCGCAAACCGGTTTTGACCGGCTCAAACCAGAGCAGACCGGCTCAAACTGGACCATACCGGCTCAAACCGGTTTTGACCGGAAGACACCGGATCAAAGAGGACCAGACCAGCTCACACCGAATCAAACCGGACCAGACAGGCCCAGACCGGCTGAAACCGGATCAAACCGGACCAGACCGGTCCACACCGGATAAAACCGGGCCAGACCGGCTCAAACCGGTTTTGATCAGCTCAAATCAGACCAGACCGGTTCAAACCGGTTTTGATGGGCTCAATTCAGTTTTGACCGGCTCCAACCGGTTTTGTCTGGCTCAAACCACTCCAGACCGGCTAAAACCGGTTTTCACCAGCTCAAAACAGTTTTGACCTGATTAGACCGGATCAAACCGGGCCAGACCGGCTCAGACAGGCTCGAATCGGTTTTGACTGGCTTCAACCAGACCAAACCGGCTCAAACCGGTTTTGACCAGCTCGAACCGGTTTTGACCTGCTCAAACCAGGCCATACTGGCTCAAACCAGACTAGACCGTCTCAAACCGGTTTTCACTGGCTCAAACCAGACCAGACCGGCTCAAACCGGATCAAACCAGACCAGACTGGCCCAGACCGTCTAAAACCGTGCCAAACTGGCTCAATCCTATTTTGACCAGCTCAAAACAGACCTGACCGTCTCAAACCCGACCTGACAGGCTCAAACCGCTTTTGACCTGACCAAACCACACCAGACCGGCAGAAATCGGTTTTGACATGCTAAAACCGGTTTTGACCGGATGAGTCCGGATCAAACCAAATCAGACCGGCCCAGACCGGCGAAAATCGGATCACACCGGACCAGACTGGCCCAGACCACCTAAAACTGGGCCACAAACAGGTTTTGACCGGTTCTAACCAGACCAGACCAGCTCAAACCGGTTTTGACCGACCTAAGACGGTTTTGAGCGACTCAAACCCGACCAGACCGTTTGAAACCAGACCAGACCGGCTCAAACCGGTTTTGACTGGCTCAAACCAGACCGGACCGGTTCAATCCGGTTTTGACTGGCTCAAACCGGTTTTGAATGGCTCGAAGAGATTTTGACTTGATCAAACCGGTTTTGAACGGATCAAACCACACCAGACCGGCTCAAACCGGTTTTGACTGGCTGAAACCGATTTTGACCATATGAGACTGGATCAAACCGGACAAGATGGGCCTAGACCGGCTAAAACCGGATCAAACCGGACCAGAACGGCCCAGACCGCCTAAAACCGGGCCAAAGCGGCTCAAACCTATTTTGACCTTCTCAAACCAGACCAGAAGGGCTCAAACCGGTTTTGACCGGCTCAAACCAGACCAGACCGGCTCAAACCGGATCAAACCGGACCAGACCGGCCCAGACCGCCTAACACCGGGCCAAACCGGCTCAAACTTCTTTTGACCAGCTCAAACCAGACCAGACCGACTTGAACCTGTTTTGACCAGCTCAAACCAGACCTGACCAGCTCAAACCGGTTTTGATCGGATTAGACCGGATCAAACCGTACCAGACCTTCTAAAACTGGATAATACCGGACCAGACCGGCACAAACCAGCTCAAAATGGCTCAAACCGAACCAGACCGGCCCAGACAGGCTAAAACCGGGCCAATCCGGCTCAATCAGATTTTGACTGCCTCAAACCAGACCAGACCGGCTGAAACCAGACCACACTGCCTCAAACCGGTTTTGACTGGCTGAAACTAGAAGAGACTGGCTCAAACCGGTTTTGACTGGATGAGACAGGATAAAACCAGACCAGACCAGCTCAAACCAGATGAAACTGCAGCAGACCGGCCCAGAACAGCTGAAGCCCGAGCAAACCGGACCACACGGGGCCAGATCGGCTAAAAGTGGGCCACAAACCGGTTTTGAGCGGCTCAAACCAGACCAGACCGGCTCAAACCGGTTTTGACCAGCCTGAGCTGGATTTGACTGGCTCATACCAGACCAGACCGGTTCAAACCGGACCAGACCAGCTCAAACCGGTTTTGAACGGATGACACCGGATCAAACAGGACCAGACCGGCTCACACCGCATCAAACCAGACCAGACAGGCCCAGAAAGGCTGAAACCAGATCAAACCAGACCAGACCGGCCCAGACCGGCTAAAACTGGGCCAGACCGGCTCAAAACGGTTTTGACCGGCTCAAACCAGACCAGACCGGTTCAAACCGGTTTTGACTGGCTCAATCTGGTTTTGACCAGCTCAAACCGGTTTTGACTGGCTCAAACCACTCCAGACCAGCTAAAACCGGTTTTCACCGGCTCAAACCGGTTTTGACCTGATTAAACCGGATCAAACCAGACCAGACAGGCTCAGACAGGCTCGAATCGGTTTAGACTGGCTTCAACCAGACAAAACTGGCTCAAACCGGTTTTGACCGGCTCAAACCAGACCAGACCGGTTCGATCCGATTTTGACCATCTCAAACCGATTTTGAATGGCTCGAACCGGTTTTGACCGCCACAAACCGGTTTTGACCGGCTCAAATCACACGAGACCGGCTCGAACTGATTTTGACTGGCTGAAACCGATTTTGACCGGATGAGACCGGATCAAACCGGACCAAACGGGCCCAGTCCGGCTAAAACAGGATCATTCCGGACCAGACCGGCCCTGACCGCCTAAAACCAGGCCAAACCCGCTCAAACCTATTTTGACCGCCTCAAACCAGACCAGACCGTCTCAAACCGGTTTTGACCGGCTCAAACGAGACCAGGCCGGCTCAAACCGGATCAAACAGGACCACACCAGCCCAGACCACCTAAAACTGGGCCAAACCGTCTCAAACCTATTTTGACCAGCTCAAACCAGACCAGACCAGCTCGGACCTGTTTTGACTGGCTCAAAGCAGACCTGACCAGCTCAAACCAGTTTTGACAGGATTAGACCGGATGAAACCGTACCAGACCCTCTCAAACTGGATCATACCTGACCAGACCGGCACAAATCGGCTCAAATCGGCTCAAACCGAACCAGACCGGCCCAGACAGGCTAAAACCGGGCCAAACCGGCTCATTCAGGTTTTGACCAGCTCAAATGAGACCAGACCGGCTCAAACCAGACAGAGTGGATCAAACCGGTTTTGATCGGCTCAAACCAGACCAGTCCGGCTCAAACCGGTTTTTGACCGGATGAGACAGAATAAAACCGGACCAGACCAGCACAAACTGGATGAAACCGCACCAGACCGGACCAGAAGAGCTGAAGCCGGTGCAAACTGGACCAGACTGGCCCAGACCAGCTCAAACCAGTTTTGACCAGCCTGAGCCGGGTTTGGCCGGTTCAAACCAGACCAGACCACCTCAAACCAGACCACACTGGCTCAAACCGGTTTTGACCTGCTCAAACCACACCAGACTGGCTGAAACCACTTTTGACCGGCTAAAACCGGGTTTGACCGGATGAGAGCAGATCAAACCCAATCAGACCAGCCCAGAACGGCTAAAATCGGATCAAACCACACCAGACTGGCCCACGCCGCCGAAAACTGGGCCACAAACCCTTTTTGACCCGTTCAAACCAGACCAGACCGGCTCAAACCGGTTTTGACTGAACCGAGCATGTTTTGACTGGCTCAAACCAGACCAGACTGGCTTAAACCAGACCAGACCAGCTCAAACCGTTTTTGACCAGCTCAAAGCGGTTTTGACCGGATCAAACCGGACTCGACCAGCCCACACCAGCTGAAATCGCATCAAACTGGACCAGACCTGCCCAGACAGGAAAAAAACCGGTTCACAAACCGGTTTTGACCGGGTCAAACCAGACCAGAACGTCTCAAACCGGTTTTTACTGGTTCAAACCAGACCAGACCAGCTCAAACCAGACCAGACGGGCTCAAACCGGTTTTGACCGGCTCAAACCGGTTTCGACCGGCTCAAACCAGACCAGACAGGTTCAATCCGGTTTTGACCTGCTCAAACCGGTTTTGACTGGCCTGAACCGGTTTTGACTGGCTCAAACCAGACCAGACCGGCTCAAACCGGTTTTGACCAGATGACACCGGATCAAACCGGACCAGACTGGCTCACACCGGATCAAACCAGACCAGACACTCCCAGACCGGATGAAACCGGACCAAACCAGACCAGACCGGCACAGACCGGCTAAAACCGGGCCAGAAAGGCTCAAACCGGTTTTTACCGGCTCAAACCAGACCAGACCGGTTCAAACCGGTTTTGACTGGCTCAATCCGGTTTTGACCGGCTCAAACCGGGTTTGACCTGATTAGACCGTATCAAACCTGACCAGACCGGCTCAGACAGGCTCGAATTGGTTTTGACTGGCTTCAACCAGACCAAACCGGCTCAAACCAGTTTTGACCAGCCTGAGCCAGGTTTGGCCGGTTCAAACCAGACCAGACCACCTCAAACCGGACCACACCGGCTCACACCGGTTTTGACCTGCTCAAACCACACCAGACCGGCTGAAACCACTTTTGACCGGCTAAAACCGGGTTTGACCGGATGAGAGCAGATCAAACCCAATCAGACCAGCCCAGAACGGCTAAAATCGGATCAAACCACACCAGACTGGCCCACGCCGCCGAAAACTGGACCACAAACCCTTTTTGACCCGTTCAAACCAGAACAGACCGGCTCAAACCGGTTTTGACAGACCTGAGCATGTTTTGAACGGCTCAAACCAGACCAGACTGGCTTAAACCAGACCAGACCAGCTCAAACCGTTTTTGACCAGCTCAAAGCGGTTTTGACCGGATCAAACCGGACTCGACCAGCCCACACCAGCTGAAATCGCATCAAACTGGACCAGACCTGCCCAGACAGGAAAAAAACCGGTTCACAAACCGGTTTTGACCGGGTCAAACCAGACCAGAACGTCTCAAACCGGTTTTTTACCGGTTCAAACCAGACCAGACCGGCTCAAACCAGACCAGACGGGCTCAAACCGGTTTTGACCGGCTCAAACCGGTTTCGACCGGCTCAAACCAGACCAGACAGGTTCAATCCGGGTCGGCCCAGACCAGCTGAAACCGCATGAAACCGGACCAGACCGGCCCAGAGTGGCTAAAACCGGGCCACAAACCTGTTTTGACCGGCTCAAACCAGACCAGACTGGCTCAAACCGGACCAGACTGGCTCAAACCGGTTCTGACCGGATGACACCGGATCAAACAGGACCAGACCGGCTCACACCGGATCAAACTGGACAAGACAGGCCCAGACAGGCTGAAACCGGATCAAACCTGACCAGACCAGCCCATACCGGCTAAAACCAGGCCAGACCAGCTCAAACCGGTTTTGACCAGCTCACAAAAGCCCAGACTGGCTCTACCGGATCAAACCGGACCAGACCGGCTCCAATCAGTTTTGACCGGCTCAAATCGGACTCAACAGGACCAGACCGGCTCACACCAGTGTTGATTGGCTCGAACCAGACTCAAACCAGACCAGAACAACTCAAACCGGACCAGACAGGCTCAAACCGGATCAAAACGGACCAGACCATCTACAACCGGTTTTGACCAGCTTAAACCGGAGCAGAACGGCTCAAACCGGACAACGCCTACTCAAACCGGATTCAAACCGGACCAGACTAGCTTTAACGGAATCAAACCGGACCAGACTGGCTCAAACAAGGGTTGACTGGCTCAAACCCGACCAGACTGGCTTAAACCGAACCAGACTGGCTCAAACAGGGCTTGACCAGCTCAAACCAGACTCAACCCGGACCACAACGGCTCAAACCGGGTTAGACTGGCTCAAACCGCACCAGACCGGCTCAAACCAAACCAAACCGAACCAGACCGACCCTTAGACCGGCTCAAACCAGACCAGACCGGCTCCAACCAGTTTTGACCGGCTCAAATAGGACTTGCACTGGACCAGACCGGATCAAACCGGTGTTGACCGGCTCAAACCGGACTCAAACCGAACCAGACCGGCTCAAACCGGTGTTGACAGACTCAAACCAGACTCAAACTGGACCAGAACGGCTCAAACCGGACCAGACTCAAACTGGACCTGACACAAACTGGACCAGACCGGCTCAAACCGGTTTTGACCAGCTCATACCGGACTCAATCAGGACCAGACCGGCTCAAACCGGTTTTGAACGGCTAAAACCAGACCAGACCGGCTCAACCAAATCAAATCGGACCAGACCGGTTCAAACCTGATCAAACTAGACCAGACCGGCTCAAACCGGTTTGGACCAGCTCAAACCAGACCAGACTGGCTCAACCAGATCAAAGCGGACCAGACCGTCTCAAACCGGGTCAAACAGGACCAGAACCGCTCAAACCGGATCAAACGGGACCAGACGGGCTCAAACCAGTTTTGACCGGCTCAAACCGGACTCAAACCGGACCCGACCGGCACAAACCGGTTTTGACCGGCTCAAACCCGACCAGACCGTCTGAAACCGGACCAGACAGGCTCAAATCAGTTTTGACTGGCTCAAACCCTACCAGACCGGCTAAAACCAGACCAGACCCGTTCAAACCGGACTCAAACCGGAATAGACCGGCTCAAACCGGTTTTGACCGGCTCAAATCGGACCAGAGCAGCACAAACCGATTTTGACTGGCTCAAAGCAGACTCAAGCAGGACCAGACCGGCTCAAACTGGTTTTCACTTCCTCAAACCCGACCAGACCGGCTGAAACCGGACGAGACTGGCTGAAACCGGTTTTGACCGGGTCAACCCTGACCAGACTGGCTAAAACCGGACCAGACTGGCTCAGACCAGTTTTGACCGGCTCAAACCGAACCAGACTGGCTCAACCGTATCAAACCATACCAGACCAGCTTAAACCGGATCAAACCTGAACAGACCGGCTCTTAGACCGTCTCAAACCGGTTTTGATCCGCTCAATACGGACCAGAACGGTTCAAACCGGTTTTGACCGGCTCAAACCGGACCAGACCGTCTCAAACGGGACTCCAACCGGACAAGATCAGCTCAAACTGGTGTTGACCGGCTCAAACCGGACCAGACGGGCTCAAACCGGTGTTGTCCGGATCGAACCAGACTCAAACCGGACCAGAACGTCTCAAACCGGACCAGACAGGCTCAAACCGGATAAAACCGGACCAGACCGGCTCAAACCGGTTTGGACCAGCTCACAAAAGCCCAGACCGACTCTACCAGATCAAACAGGAACCAGACCGGCTTTAACGGGATCAAACCGGACCAGACCGGCTCAAACCGGGGTTGACGGGCTCAAACCTGACCAGACTGGCTTAAACCGGACCGGACTGGCTCAAACAGGGTTTGACCGGCTCAAACTCGACTCAAACGGGTACAGAACGGCTCAAACCGGGTTAGACTGGCTCAAACCGAACCAGACCGGCTCAAACCGAATCAAACCGTACCAGACCAGCTCTTAGAACGGCTCAAACCAGACCAGACCGGCTCCAACCGGTTTTGACCGGCTCAAATCGGACTCAAACCAGACCCGACCGGCTCAAACGGGTGTTGAGTGGCTCAAACCTGACTCAAACTGGACCAGACCGGCTCAAACCGGGCCAGAGCGTCTCAAATCGGATCAAACCGGACCAGAGAGGCTCAAACAGGCTCAAACCGGACCAGACCAGCTCAAACCGGACTCAAACCGGACCAGACCGGCTGAAAACAGTTTTGACCAGCTCAAATCGGACCAGACCGCATCAGAATGGATCAAACCGGACCAGACAGGCTCAAACCGGTTTTGACGAGCTCACAAAAGCCCAGACCGGCTCTACCAGATCAAACCGGACCAGACCGGCTCAAACCGGCTCAAACTGCACCAGACCGGCTCAAACAGGATTTGACCAGATCACACCGGGCCAGAGCGGTTCAAACCGGTTTTGACCGGCTCAAATCGGACTCAAACCGGACCAGACTGGCTGAAAACGGCTCAAACTGGACCACACGGACTAAAATCGGATCAAACCGGACGAGACCGGCTCAAAAGGGATCAATTCGGACCAGACCGTGTAGACCCGCTAAATCCGGTTTTGTCCGGCTCAAACCGGACTCAAACCGATATTGACCGTCTCAAACCAGATCAAACCAGAGCAGATTGGCTCAAACCGGATCAAACCGGACCAGACCGGCTCAAACCGGTTTTGACCGGCTCAAATCGGACCAGACCGGCTCAACCATATCACACCGGAGCATACCGGCTTAAACCGGATCAAACTGGAACAGACCGCCTCAAACCAGCGTTGACCAGCTCAGACCCGACCAGTCTGGCTTAAACCGGACCAGACTGGCTCAAAACGGGTTTCACTGGCTTACTCAGGGGAGTGTACACGAAGGGGAGTGCTCATTTAGGGGAGTGCACACTCAGGGGAGTCCTCACTCAAGGGAGTGCACACACAGGGGAGTGCACACTCAGGGGAGTACTCACACAGGGGAGTGGCCACTGACGTGAGTGCTCACACATGGAAGAGCACACTCAGGGGAGCCCTTACTCAGGCGAGTCCACACTCAGGGGAGTGCACACTCAGAGTAGTCCTCACTCAGGCGAGTGCACTCTCAGGTGAGAGCACACTCAGGGGAGTGCTCACTCAGGGGAGTGCACACTCAAAGGAGCGCACACTCAGGGGAGTGCACACTCAGTGGAGTCCTCACTCAGGAGAGTGCGAACTAAGAGGAGTGCACACTCAGGGGAGTGCTCACTCAGGGGAGTGCACACTCAGGGGAGTCCTCCCTCAGGAGAGTGCACACTCAGGGGAGTTCACACTCAGGGGAGTGATCACTCAGGGGAGTGCACACACTGGGGAGCGCACGCTCAGGTGAGCGCACAAACAGGGGAGTGTTCATTCAGCGGAGTGCACACTCAGGGGAGTCCTCACTCAGGCGAGCGCACATTCAGGGGAGTGCCGACTCAGAGTAGTCCTTACTCAGGTGAGCGCACACTCAGGGGAGTGCACACTCAGGGGAGCGCTCACTCAGGGGAGTGCTCATTCAGGGGAGTGCACACTCAGGGGAGTCATCACTCAGACGAGTACCCCCTCAGGAGAGCGCTCACTCTGGTGAGTCCTCACTCAGGCGAGTTCACACTCAGGGGAGTGTCCACTTAGAGTAGTCCTTACTCAGGTGACCGCACACTCAGGGGAGTGCACCCTCAGCGGAGCGCTCACTCAGGGGAGTGCACACTCAGGGGAGCGCACACTCAGGGGAGTGCACACACTGGCGGGTGCACACTCAGGGGAGTCCTCACTCAGAGGAGTGCGAACTAAGAGGAGTGCACACTCAGGGGAGTGCTCACTCAGGGGAGTGCACACACAGGGGTGTCCTCACCGAGGGGAGTGCTCACTCAAGGGAGTGCACAATCAGGTGAGCCCACACTCAGGAGAGTGCACACTCAGGGGAGTCCTCACTCAGGAGAATGCGAACTCGGGGAAGTGCACTCCCTTGGAAGCGAACACCCAAGGGACTGCACACTCAGTGTAGTGCACACTCAAGGGAGTCCTCACTCAGGAGAGTGTGAACTCAGAGGAGTGCACACTCAGGGGAGTGCTCATTCAGGGGAGTGCACACTCAGGGGTGTCATCACTCAGACGAGTACCCCCTCAGGAGAGCGCTCACTCTGGGGAGTCCTCACACAGGCAAGTTCACACTCAGGGTAGTGCACACTCAGGGGTGTCCTCACCCAGGCGAGTGCACACTCAGGTTAGTGCGCACTCAGGGGAGCGCTCACTCAGGGGAGTTCACACTCAGGGTAGCGCAATCTCAAGGGAGCGCAAACTCAGGGGAGTGTAAACTAAGGGGAGAGCTCAATCAGTGGAGTGCACACTCAGGGGAGTCCAAACTCAGGCGAGATCACAATCAGGGGAGTGCACACTCAGGGGAGTCCTCACCCAGGAGAGTGCACACTCAGGGGAGCTCGCACTCAGGGGAGCGCTCACTCAGGGCAGCGAACACACTGGGGAGAGCACACACAGTGGAGCGCACACTCATGGGAGTGCACACACAGGGGAGTGCTCACTCAGGAGAGCACACACTCAGCGGAGTGCATGCTCAGGTGAGCATACACTCAGGGGAGTGCACACTCAGGGGAGTCCTCACTCAAAAGAGTGCAAACTCAGGGGAGCAAAATCTCAGGGTAGCCCACACTCAGGGGAGTGCACACCCAGGGGAGTGCTCACTCAGGAGAGCACACACTCAGCGGAGTGCATGCTCAGGTGAGCATACACTCAGGGGAGTGCACACTCAGGGGAGTCCTCACTCAAAAGAGTGCGAACTCAGGGGAGCAAAATCTCAGGGTAGCACACACTCAGGGGAGTGCACACCCAGGGGAGTCCTCACTCAGGAGAGTGCGAACTCAGAGGAGTGCACACTCAGGGGAGTGCTCATTCAGGGGAGTACACACTCAGGGGAGTGCTCACTCAGACGAGTGCACACTCAGGGAGGCACTCACAAAGTGGAGTGCCCACTCAGGTGAGCGCTCACTCAGGGGAGTGCACACTCAGGGGATCAAAACGGACCAGACCGGCTCAAACCGGTTTTGACTGGCTCAATCCCTACAAGACCTGCTAAAAGCGGACCAGACCCGTTCAAACCGGACTCAAACCGGAATAGACCGGCTCAAACCGGTTTTGACCGGCTCAAATCAGACCAGAGTAGCACAAACCGGTTTTGATCAGCTCAAAGCAGACTCAAGCAGGACCAGACCGGCTCAAACCGGTTTTCACCTGCTCAAACCCGACCAGACCGGCTGAAACCAGATGAGACCGGCGGAAACCGGTTTGGACCGGGTCAACCCCGACCAGACCGTCTAAAACCGGACCAGACTGTCTCAGACCAGTTTTGACCGGCTCAAACTGAACCAGAGTGGCTCAACCAGATCAAACCGGACCAGATCAGCTTAAACCGGATCAAACCAGACCGGACCGGCTCTTAGACCGTCTCAAACCGGTTTTGATCCGTCAATATGGACCAGAATGGCTCAAACCGGTTTTGACCGGCTCAAACCGGACTGGACCGTCTGAAACGGGACTCCAACTGGACCAGATCGGCTCAAACCGGTGTTGACCGGCTCAAACCCGACTCAAACCGGACCAGACAGGCTCAAACCGGTGTTGACCGGCTCGAACCAGACTCAAACCGGACCAGAACGTCTCAAACCCGACCAGACAGGCTCAAACCGGATCAAAACGGACCAGACCGGCTCAAACCGGGCCAGACCGTCTCAAATCGGATCAAATCGGACCAGACAGGCTCAAACAGGCTCAAACCGGACCAGACCTGCTCAAACCGGATTCAAACCAGACCAGACCGGCTTTAACCGAATCAAATGGGACCAGACTGGCTCAAAGCAGGGTTGACCGGCTCAAACCCGACCAGACTGGCTTAAACCGAACCAGATTGGCTCAAACAGGGCTTGACCGGCTCAAACCGGACTCAACCCGGACCAGAACTTCTCAAAACGGGTTAGACTGGCTCAAACCTCACCAGACTGGCTCAAACCGAATCAAACCGGACCAGACCGACCATTAGACCGGCTCAAACCGGACCAGACCGGCTCCAACCGGTTTTCACCGGCTCAAATAGGACTTACACTGGACCAGACCGGCTCAAACCGGTGTTGACCGGCTCAAACCGTACTCAAACCGAACCAGACCGGCTCAAACCGGTGTTGACAGACTCGAACCAGATTCAAACCGGACCAGAACGGCTCAAACCGGACTAGACTCAAACTGGACCTGACACAAACTGGACCAGAACGGCTCAAACCGGTTTTGACCAGCTCATACTGGACTCAATCAGGACCAGACCGGCTCAAACCGGTTTTGAACGGATCAAACCAGACCAGACCGGCTCAACCGAATCAAACTGGACCAGACCGGTTCAAATCTGATCAAACTGGACCAGACCGGCTCAAACCGGTTTTGACCGGCTCAATTCGGACCAGAGCAGCACAAACCGAATTTGACCAGCTCAAACAAGACTCAAACAGGACCACACCGGCTCAAACCGGTTTTGACCGGCTCAAACCCAATCAGACCGGCTGAAACGGGACGAGACCGCCTCAAACCGGTTTTGACCGACTCAAACCCGTCCAGACTGGCCTAAATCGGGCCAGACCAGCTCAAAGCGGACTAGACTGGCTCTAACCGGTTATGACCGGCTCAAACCGCACTCAAACCGGACCAGACCGTCTCAAACTGGTGTTGTCCGGCTCAAACCGGACTCAAACAGGATCAGACCGGCTCAAACCGGTTTTGACAGGCTCAAACCGGACTCAAACCGGACCAGACCGTCTCAAACCCGTTTTCACTGGCTCAAACCAGACCAGACCGGCTGAAACCGGATGAGACCGGATCAAACCGGTTTAGACCGGCTCAAACCAGACCAGACTGGCTCAACCAGATCAAAGCGGACCAGACCGTCTCAAACCGGGTCAAACTGGACCAGAACCGCTCAAACTGGATCAAACGGGACCAGACCGGCTCAAACCAGTTTTAACCAGTTCCAACCGGTATTGACCGGCTCAAATCGGACTCAAACCAGACCCGACCGTCTCAAATGGGTGTTGACCGGCTCAAACCTGACTCAAACCAGACCAGACCGGCTGAAACTGGGCCAGACCGTCTCAAATCGGATCAAACCGGACCAGACAGGCTCAAACAGGCTCAAACCGGACCAGACCGGCTGAAAACGGTTTTGACCAGCTCAAATCGGACCAGACCGCATCAGAACGGATCAAACCGGACCAGACAGGCTCAAACCGGTTTTGACCAGCTCAAAAAAGCCCAGACCGGCTCTACCGGATCAAACCAGAGCAGACCGGCTCACACCGGCTCAAACCGCACCAGACCGCCTCAAACAGGATTTGACCAGCTCACACCAGGCCAGAGCAGCTCAAACCGGTTTTGACCGGCTCAAATCGGACTCAAACCGGACCAGACTGGCTGAAAACGGCTCAAACTGGACCACGCGGAAAAAAATCGGATCAAACCGGATGAGACCGGCTCAAAAGGGATCAATCCGGACCAGACCGTCTAGACCCGCTAAATCCGGTTTTGTCCGGCTCAAACCGGACTCAAACCGATATTGACCGGCTCAAACCAGATCAAACCGGAGCAGACCGGCTCAAACCGGTTTTGACCGGCTCAAACCGTACCAGACCGGCTCAACCGGATCACACTGGACCATACCGGCTTAAACCGGATCAAACTGGAACAGACCGCATCAAACCGGCGTTGACCAGCTCAGACCCGACCAGTCCGGCTTAAACCGGACCAGATTGCCTCAAAACGGGTTTCACTGGCTTACTCAGGGGAGTGTACACGAAGGGGAGTGCTCATTTAGGGGAGTGCACACTCAGGGGAGTCCTCACCAAGGGAGTGCAAACACAGGGGAGTGCACACTCAGGGGAGCACTCACACAGGGGAGTGGCCACTGACGTGAGTGCTCACACATGGAAGAGCACACTCAGGGGAGCCCTCACTCAGGCGAGTCCACACTCAGGGGAGTGCACACTCAGAGTAGTCCTCACTCAGGCGAGTGCACTCTCAGGTGAGAGCACACTCAGGGGAGCGCTCACTCAGGGGAGTGCACACTCAAAGGAGCGCACACTCAGGGGAGTGCACACTCAGTGGAGTCCTCACTCAGGAGAGTGCTAACTAAGAGGAGTGCACACTCAGGGGAGTGCTCACTCAGGGGAGTGCACACTCAGGGGAGTCCTCCCTCAGGAGAGTGCACACTCAGGGGAGTGCACACTCAGGGGAGTGCTCACTCAGGGGAGTGCACACACTGGGGAGCGCACACTCAGGTGAGCGCACAAACAGGGGAGTGTTCATTCAGGGGAGTGCACACTCAGGGGAGTCCTCACTCAGGCGAGCGCACATTCAGGGGAGTGCCGACACAGAGTAGTCCCTACTCAGATGAGTGCACACTCAGGGGAGTGCACACTCAGGGGAGCACTCACTCAGGGGAGTGCTCGTTCAGGGGAGTGCACACTCAGGGGAGTCATCACACAGACGGGTACCCCCTCAGGAGAGCGCTCAGTCTGGTGAGTCCTCACTCAGGCGAGTTCACACTCAGGGGAGTGTCCACGCAGAATAGTCCTTACTCAGGTGAGCGCACACTCAGGGGAGTGCACCCTCAGCGGAGCGCTCACTCAGGGGAGTGCACACTCAGGGGAGCGCACACTCAGGGAAGTGCACACACTGGGGGGTGCACACTCAGGGGAGTCCTCACTCAGAGGAGTGCGAACTAAGAGGAGTGCACACTCAGGGGAGTGCTCACTCAGGGGAGTGCACACACAGGGGTGTCCTCACCGAGGGGAGTGCTCACTCAAGGGAGTGCACAATCAGGTGAGCCCACACTCAGGAGAGTGCACACTCAGGGGAGTCCTCACTCAGGAGAGTGCGAACTCGGGGAAGTGCACTCCCTGGGAAGCGAACACTCAAGGGACTGCACACTCAGGATAGTGCACACTCAAGGGAGTCCTCACTCAGGAGAGTGTGAACTCAGAGGAGTGCACACTCAGGGGAGTGCTCATTCAGGGGAGTGCACACTCAGGGGAGTCATCACTCAGACGAGTACCCCCTCAGGAGAGCGCTCACTCTGGGGAGTCCTCACAAAGGCGAGTTCACACTCAGGGGAGTGCACACTCAGGGGAGTCCTCACCCAGGCGAGTGCACTCTCATGGGAGTTCGCACTCAGGGGAGCGCTCACTCAGGGCAGCGAACCCACTGGGGAGAGCACACACAGTGGAGCGCACACTCATGGGAGTGCACACACAGGGGAGTGCTCACTCAGGAGAGCGCACACTCAGCAGAGTGCACGCTCAGGTGAGCATACACTCAGTGGAGTGCACACTCAGGGGAGTCCTCACTCAAAAGAGTGTGAACTCAGGGGAGCGAAATCTCAGGGTATCACACACTCAGGGGAGTGCACATCCAGGGGAGTCCTCACTCAGGAGAGTGCGAACTCAGAGGAGTGCACACTCAGGGGAGTGCTCATTCAGGGGAGTACAAACTCAGGGGAGTGCTCACTCAGACGAGTGCACACTCAGGGGAGTGCACACTCAGGGAGGCGCTCACAAAGTGGAGTGCCCACTCAGGTGAGCGCTCACTCAGGGGAGTGCACACTCAGGGGATCAAAACGGACCAGACCGGCTCAAACCGGTTTTGACCGGCTTAAACCAGAACAGACCGGCCCAACCGGATCAAACCGGACCAGACCGGCTCACACCGGCACAAACCGGACCAGAACGGCTTAAACAGGGTTTGACTGGCTCAAACCGAAGCAGAGAGGCTCAAACAGGATCAAAACGGACCAGACCGGCTCTTAGACCAGCTCAAACATGTTTTGACCGGCTCAAACCGGACTCAAACCGGAGCAGAACGGATCAAACAGGTGTTGACCGGCTCAAACCTGACTCAAACTGGACCAGACCGACTCAAAGTGGTGTTGACCGGCTCAAACCGGGCTCAATCCGGACCAGATAGGCTCATACCGGTTTCGAACGGCTCAAACCAGACCATACCAGCTCAAACGAATCAAACTGGACCAGACCGGGTTAAACCGGATCAAACCGGACTAGACCAGCTCAAACCAGTTTTGAGCGGCTCAAATCGGACGAGAGCAACACAAACTGAATTTGACCAGCTTAAACCAGACTCAAACTGGACCACACCGGCTCAAACCGGTTTTGACCGACTCAAACTTGTCCAGACCGGCTAAAACTGGACCAGACTGGTTCAAAGCGGTTTTGATCGGCTCAAAGCGGACTAGACCGGCTCTAACTGGTTATGACCGGCTCAAATCGCACTCAAACCGGACCAGACCCTCTCAAACTGTTGTTGTCCGGCTCAAACCGGACTCAAACCGGACCAGACCAACTCAAACCGGCTTTGACAGGCTCAAACCGGACTCAAACCGGACCAGACTGCTTCAAACCCGTTTTGACCGGCTCAAACCCGACCAGACCGGCTGAAACTGGACGAGACCAGCTCAAACTGCTTTGGACCGGCTCAAACCAGACAAGACTGGCTCAACCAGATCAAAGCGGAACAGACCGCCTCAAACCGGATCAAACTGGACCAGAACCGCTGAAACTGGATCAAACCAGACCAGACCAGCTCAAACCAGTTTTCACCGGCTCAAACTCGACCAGACCGGCTGAATTGGGACGAGACCGCCTCAAACCGGTTTTGAGCGGCTCAAACCCGACCAGACCGTCTGAAACCGGACCAGACAGGCTCAAACCGGTTTTGACCAGCTCAAAGCGGTTTGGACTGGATCAAACCAGACTCGACCGGCCCAGACCAGCTGAAACCTGATGAAACCGGACCAGACCGGCCCAGAGCGGCTAAAACCGGGCCACAAACCTGTTTTGACCGGCTCAAGCCAGACCAGACTGGCTCAAACCGGACCAGACTGGCTCAAACCAGTTTTGACCGGATGACACCGGATCAAACAGGACCAGACCGGCTCACACCGGATCAAACCGGACAAGACAGGCCCAGACAGGCTGAAACCGGATCAAACCTGACCAGACCAGCCCAGACCGGCTAAAATCGGGCCAGACCGGCTAAAACCGGTTTTGACCAGCTCACAAAAGCCCAGACTGGCTCTACCGGATCAAACCGGGCCAGACCGGCTCCAATCAGTTTTGACCGGCTCAAATCGGACTCAACAGGACCAGACTGGCTCACACCAGTGTTGATTGTCTCGAACCAGACTCAAACCAGACCAGAACGACTCAAACCGGACCACACAGGCTCAAACCGGATCAAAACGGACCAGACCATCTCCAACCGGATTTGACCAGCTTAAACCGGACCAGACCGGCTCAAACCGGACCAGACCTGCTCACACCGGTTTCAAACCGGACCAGACCAGCTTTAACGGAATCAAACCGGACCAGACTGGCTCAAACAAGGGTTGACTGGCTCAAACCCGACCAGACTGGCTTAAACCGAACCAGACTGGCTCAAACAGGGCTTGACCGGCTCAAACCGGACTCAACCCGGACCAGAACTGCTCAAACCGGGTTAGACTGGCTCAAACCACACCAGACCGGCTCAAACCAAATCAAACCGAACCAGACCGACCCTTAGACCGGCTCAAACCAGACCAGAATGGCTCCAACTGATTTTGACCGGCTCAAATAGGACTTGCACTGGACCAGACCGGATCAAACCGGTGTTGACCGGCTCAAACCGGACTCAAACCGAACCAGACCGGCTCAAACCGGTGTTGACAGACTCGAACCAGACTCAAACCGGACCAGAACGGCTCAAACCGGACCAGACTCAAACTGGACCTGACACAAACTGGACCAGACCGGCTCAAACCGGTTTTGACCAGCTCATACCGGACTCAATCAGGACCAGACCGGCTCAAACTGGTTTTGAACGGCTGAAACCAGACCAGACCGGCTCAACCGAATCAAACCGGACCAGACCGGTTCAAACCTGATCAAACTGGACCAGACCGGCTCAAACCGGTTTGGACCGGCTCAAACCAGACCAGACTGGCTCAACCAGATCATAGCGGACCAGACCGTCTCAAACCGGGTCAAACAGGACCAGAACCGCTCAAACCGGATCAAACGGGACCAGACGGGCTCAAACCAGTTTTGAACGGCTCAAACCGGACTCAAACCTGTTTTGACCGGCTCAAACCCGACCAGACCGTCTGAAACCGGACCAGACAGGCTCAAATCCGTTTTGACTGGCTGAAACCCTATCAGACGGGCTAAAACCAGACCAGACCCATTCAAACCGGACTCAAACCGGAATAGACCGGCTCAAACCGGTTTTGACCGGCTCAAATCGGACCAGAGCACCACAACCCGATTTTGACCAGCTCAAAGCAGACTCAAGCAGGACCAGACCGGCTCAAACCGGTTTTCACTTCCTCAAACCCGACCAGACCGGCTGAAACCGGACGAGAATGGCTGAAACCGGTTTTGACCGGGTCAACCCCGACCAGACTGGCTAAAACCAGACCAGACTGGCTCAGACCAGTTTTGACGGGCTCAAACCGAACCAGACTGGCTCAACCGAATCATACCGTACCAGACCAGCTTAAACCGGATCAAACCTGAACAGACCGGCTCTTAGACCGTCTCAAACCGGTTTTGATCCGCTCAATACGGACCAGAACGGCTCAAACCGGTTTTGACCGGCTCAAACCGGACCAGACCGTCTCAAACGGGACACCAACCGCACCAGATCAGCTCAAACTGGTGTTGACCGGCTCAAACCGGACCAGACGGGCTCAAACCGGTGTTGTCCGGCTCGAACCAGACTCAAGCTGGACCAGAACGTCTCAAACCGGACCAGAAAGGCTCAAACCGGATCAAACCGGACCAGACCGGCTCAAACCGGTTTTGACCAGCTCACAAAAGCCCAGACCGGCTCTACCGGATCAAACAGGAACCAGACCGGGTTTAACGGGATCAAACCGGACCAGACCGGCTCAAACCGTGGTTGACCGGCTCAAACCTGACCAGACTGGCTTAAACCGGACCGGACTGGCTCAAACAGGGTTTGACCGGCTCAAACTGGACTCAAACGGGTACAGAACGGCTCAAACCGGGTTAGACTGGCTCAAATCGGACCAGACCGGCTCAGACCGGATCAAACCATACCAGACCGGCTCTTAGACCAGCTCAAACCGGACCAGACCGGCTCCAACCGGTTTTGACCGGCTCAAATCGGACTCAAACCAGACCCGACCGGCTCAAACGGGTGTTGAGCGGCTCAAACCTGACTCAAACTGGACCAGACTGGCTCAAACCGGGCAAGACCGTCTCAAATCGGATCAAACCGGACCAGACAGGCTCAAACAGGCTCAAACCAGACCAGACCAGCTCAAACCGGACTCAAACCGGACCAGACCGGCTGAAAACAGTTTTGACCAGCTCAAATCGGACCAGACCGCATCAGAACGGATCAAACTGGACCAGACAGGCTCAAACCGGTTTTGACCAGCTCACAAAAGACCAGACCGGCTCTACCGGATCAAACCGGACCAGACCGGCTGAAACCGGCTCAAACCGCACCAGACCGGCTCAAACAGGATTTGACCAGCTCACACCGGGCCAGAGCGGCTCAAACCAGTTATGACCGGCTCAAATCGGACTCAAACCGGACCAGACTGGCTGAAAACGGCTCAAACTGGACCACACGGACTAAAATCGGATCAAACCGGACGAGACCGGCTCAAAAGGGATCAATCCGGACCAGACCGTCTAGACCCGCTAAATCCGGTTTTGTCCGGCTCAAACCGGACTCAAACTGATATTGACCGTCTCAAACCAGATCAAACCAGAGCAGACTGGCTCAAACCGGATCAAACCGCACCAGACCGGCTCAAACCGGTTTTGACCGGCTCAAACCGGACCAGACCGGCTCAAACCGGATCAAAACGGACCAGACCGGCTCAAACCGGTTTGGACCAGCTGAAATCGGACCAGACCAGCTCAAATCGGATCAAAACGGACCAGAGAGGCTCAAACAGGCTCAAACCGGACCAGAACAGCTAAAACCGGACTTAAACTGGATCAGAGCAGCTGAAAACGGTTTTGACCGGCTCAAATCGGACCAGACCCCATCAAACCGGATCAAACCGGACCAGACCGGCTCAAACCGGTTTTGACCAGCTCACAAAAGCCCATACCGGCTCTACCGGATCAAACCGGACCTGACCGGCTTTAATCGGATCAAACTGGACCAGACTGGCTCAAACCGGGGTTGACCGGCTCAAACCCGACCAGACTGGCTTAAACCAGACCAGACTGGCTCAAACAGGGTTTGACCGGCTCAAACTGGACTCAAACGGGACCAGAATGGCTCAAACCGGGTTAGACTGGCTCAAACTGGCCCAGACCGGATCAAACCAAATCAAACCATAGCAGACCGGCTCTTAGACTGGCTCAAACCGGACCAGACCAGCTCCAACCGGTTTTGACTGGCTCAAATCGGACACAAACCGGACCAGACCGGCTCAAACTGGTGTTGACCGGCTCAAACCTGACTCAAACAGGACCAGACCGGCTCACACCGGTGTTGATTGGCTCGAACCAGACTCAAACCGGACGAGAATGACTCAAACTGGACCAGACAGGCTCAAGCCGGATCAAAACGGACCAGACCATCAACAACCGGTTTTGACCAGCTTAAACCAGACCAGACCGGCTCAAACCGGACCAGACCTGCTCAAACCGGATTCAAACCGGACCAGACCGGCTTTAACCGAATCAAACCGGACCAGACTGGCTCAAACCAGGGTTGACCGGCTCAAACCCGACCAGACTGTCTTAAACCGAACCAGACTGGCTCAAACAGGGTATGACCGGCTCAAACCGGACTCAACCCGGACCAGAATGGCTCAAACCGGGTTAGACTGGCTCAAACCGCACCAGACCAGCTCAAACCAAATCAAACCGAACCAGACCGACCCTTAGACCGGCTCAAACCAGACCAGACCGCCTCCAACCGGTTTTGACTGGCTCAAATAGGACTTACACTGGACCAGACCGGATCAAACCGGTGTTAACCGGCTCAAACCGGACTCAAACCGAACCAGACCGGCTCAAACCGGTGTTGACAGACTCGAACCAGACTCAAACCGGACCAGAACGGCTCAAACCAGACCAGACTCAAACTGGACCTGACACAAACTGGACCAGACCGGCTCAAAACGGTTTTGACCAGCTCGTACTGGACTCAATCAGGACCAGACCGGCTCAAACCAGTTTTGAACGGCTCAAACCAGACCAGACCAGTTCAACTGAATCAAACCGGACCAGACCGGTTCAAACCTGATCAAACCGGACCAGACAGGCTCAAACCGGTTTTGACCAGCTCAAATCGGACGAGAGCAGCACAAACCGAATTTCACCAGCTGCTACCAGACTCAAACGGGACCACACCGGCTCAAACCAGTTTTGACCAACTCAAACCCGACCAGACCAGCTAAAACTGGACGAGACTGCCTCAAACTGGTTTTGACCGACTCAAACCCATCCAGACCGGCTAAAACTGGACCAGACCGGCTCAAATCGGTTTTGACCGGCTCAAAGTGGACTAGACCGGCTCTAACCAGTTATGTCCGGCTCAAACCGCACTGAAACCGGACCACACCGTCTCAAACTGGTGTTGTCCAGCTCAAACCGCACTCGAACCGGACCAGACCGGCTCAGACCGGTTTTGACTGGGTGAAATTGGACCAGAGCAGCACTAACCTAATTTGACCAGCTCAAACCAGACTCAAACAGGACCACACCGGCTCAAACCGGTTTTGACCGGCTCAAACCCGACCACACCGGCTGAAACTGGACGAGACCACCTCAAACCGGTTTTGACCGACTCAATCCCTTCCAGACCGTCTAAAACCGGACCAGACCGGCTCAAACCGGCACAAACCGGACCAGACCGTCTCAAACAGGATTTGACCAGCTCAAACCAGACCAGACTGTCTCAAACCGATTTTGAATGGCTCAAACTGTACTCAAACCAGAACAGACCGGCTCAAACCGGATTTGACCTCCTGAAACCTGACCAGACAGGCGCAAACCTGATCAAACCGGACCAGACCGACCCTTAGACCAACTCAAACCGGTTGTGACCGGCTCAAATCGGACCAGACCGGCACAAACCGGTTTTGACCGGCTGAAACTGGACTCAAACCGGAGCAGACGGGCTCAAACCGTTGTTGACCGGCTCAAACCGGAATCAAACCGGGCCAGCCCGGCTCAAAGCAGTGCACACTCAAGGGAGTGCTCACACAGGGGAGTGCACACTCAGCATAGTGTGCACTCAGTGGAGTCCTCACTCAGGCGAGTGCACACTCAGGGAGTCCACACACTGGGGAGTACCCACTCAGGGGAGTACACACTCAGGGGAGCACACACTCAGAAGAGTGCACACTCAGGGGAGGGCACACTCAGGGGAGCCTCACTTAGGCGAGTTCACACACAGGGGAGGTCACACTCAGGGGTGTCTTCACCCAGGCGAGTTCACACACAGGGGAGCACGCACTTAGAGGAGTGCACACTCAGGGGAGTGCACACTCAGGGGAGAGCACAGTCAGGGGAGTGTACACTCAGAGATGTGCTCATTCAGTGGAGTGCACACTCAGGGGAGTCCTCAATCTGGCGATTTCACACTCAGGGGAGTGCACACTCAGGGGTGTCCTCACCCAGGGGAGTGCACACTCAGGGGAGTTCGCACTCAGGGAAGTGCTCACTCTGGGGATTGCACACTCAGGGGAGCACAAACTCTGGGGAGCACACGCTCAGGAGAGGGCACACTCAGGGGAGTCCTAACTCACGAGAGTGCGAACACAGAGGAGTGCACACACAGGGTAGACCTCACTCAGGAGAGTGCAAACTCAGGGGAGTTCACACTCAGGGGAGTCCTCACTCAGGGGAGTGCACACTCAGGGGAGTCCTCACTCAGGCGTGTGCACATTCAGGAGAGTCCTCACTCAGGGGAACGCTCACACATTGTAGTGCGCACTCAGGGGAGGGCTCACTCAGGGGAGTGCACACTCAGGGGAGGGCACACTCAAGGGAGTGCAAACTCAGGGGAGTGCACACTTAGGGGAGTCCTCACTCAGGAGAGTACAAACTCAGAGGAGTGCACACTCAGCGGAGTGCTCATTCAGGGGACTGCACATGAAGGGGAGTCTTCACTCAGGCGAGTGCACATTCAGGGGAGTGCACACTCAGGGGAGCGCTCACACTGGGGAGTTTCCACTAAAGTGTGCGCACACTCAGTGGAGTGCACACTCAGGGGAGTCCAAACACAGGCGAGTGCACACTCAGGAGAGTGCTCACTCATGGGAGTGCACACTCAGGATAGTGCACACTCAGTGGAGTCCACATTCAGTGGAATCCACATTCAGGGGAGTGCACACTCAGGGGAGTGCACACTCAGGGGAGCGCACACTCAGGGGAGGGCACACTCAGGGGAGTCCTCACTCAGGAGAGTGCAAACGTAGAGGAGTGCACACACAGGAGAGCGCTCACTCAGGGGAGTGCACACCCTGGGGAGCGAACACTCAGGGGAGTGCACACTCATGGGTCTTTTCACCCAAGTGAGTCCACAATCAGGGGAGTGCACACTCAGGAGAGTGCTCACTCAGTGGAGTGCACACTCAGGGGAGCACACACTGAGGGGAGTGCACATCCTGGGGAGGGAACACTCAGGGGAGTGCACACTCAGCGGAGTGCACACTCAGGGGTGTCTTCACCCAGGCGAGTGCACACTTAGGGGAGTGCGCACTCAGGGGAGCGCACACTCAGGGGAGTGAACCCTCAGGGAGCGTGCACTCAGGGGAGTGCACACCCTGAAGAGTGAACACTCAGGGGAGTGCACACTCAGGGGTGTCTTCACCCAGGCGAGTGCTCACTCAGGGGAGTGCTCACTCAGGTGAGTGCACACTCAGGGAAGTCCTCACTCAGGAGAGTGCGAACTCAGAAGAGTGCACATTCAGGGGAGGGCTCACTCAGGGGAGCACACACACTGGGGAAAGCACACTCAGGGGAGCGCACACTCATGGGAATGCACACACAGGGGAGTGCTCACTCAGGGGAGCGCACATTCAGCGGAGTGCACACTCAGGTGAGCATACACGCAGGGGAGTGCACACTCAGGGGAGTCCTCCCTCAAAAGAGTGCGAACTCAGGGCAGCGAAATCTCAGGGTAGCACACACTCAGGTGAGTGCACACTCAGGGGAGTCCTCACTCAGGAGAGTGAGAACTCGGGGAAGTGCACTCCCTTGGAAGCGAACACCCAAGGGACTGCACACTCAGGGTAGTGCACATGCAAGGGAGTCCTCACTCAGGAGAGTGCGAACTCAGGTGAGCGCACAAACAGGGGAGTGTTCATTCAGGGGAGTGCACACTCAGGGGAGTCCTCACTCAGGCGAGCGCACATTCAGGGGAGTGCCGACTCAGAGTAGTCCTTACTCAGGTGAGCGCACACTCAGGGGAGTGCACACTCAGGGGAGCGCTCACTCAGGGGAGTGCTCATTCAGGGGAGTGCACACTCAGGGGAGTCATCACTCAGACGAGTACCCCATCAGGAGAGTGCTCACTCTGGTGAGTCCTCACTCAGGCGAGTTCACACTCAGGGGAGTGTCCACTTAGAGTAGTCCTTACTCAGGTGAGCGCACACTCAGGGGAGTGCACCCTCAGTGGAGCGCTCACTCAGGGAAGTGCACACTCAGGGGAGCGCACACTCAGGGGAGTGCACACACTGGGGGGTGCACACTCAGGGGAGTCCTCACTCAGAGGAGTGCGAACTAAGAGGAGTGCACACTCAGGGGAGTGCACACACAGGGGTGTCCTCACCGAGGGGAGTGCTCACTCAAGGGAATGCACAATCAGGTGAGCCCACACTCAGGAGAGTGCACACTCAGGGGAGTCCTCACTCAGGAGAGTGCGAACTCGGGGAAGTGCACTCCCTTGGAAGTGAACACCCAAGGGACTGCACACTCAGGGTAGTGCACATTCAAGGGAGTCCTCACTCAGGAGAGTGTGAACTCAGAGGAGTGCACACTCAGGGGAGTGCTCATTCAGGGGAGTGCACACTCAGGGGAGTCATCACTCAGACGAGTACCCCCTCAGGAGAGCGCTCACTCTGGGGAGTCCTCACACAGTCGAGTTCACACTCAGGGGAGTGCACACTCAGGGGTGTCCTCACCCAGGCGAGTGCACACTCAGGTTAGTGCGCACTCAGGGGAGCGCTCACTCAGGGGAGTTCACACTCAGGGTAGCGCAATCTCAAGGGAGCGCAAACTCAGGGGAGTGTAAACTTAGGGGAGAGCTCAATCAGTGGAGTGCACACTCAGGGGAGTCCAAACTCAGGCGAGTTCACAATCAGGGGAGTGCACACTCAGGTGAGTCCTCACCCAGGCGAGTGCACACTCAGGGAAGTTCGCACTCAGGGGAGCGCTCACTCAGGGCAGCGAACACACTGGGGAGAGCACACACAGTGGAGCGCACACTCATGGGAGTGCACACACAGGGGAGTGCTCACTCAGGAGAGCGCACACTCAGCAGAGTGCACGCTCAGTTGAGCATACACTCAGGGGAGTGCACACCTAGGGGAGTCCTCACTCAAAAGAGTGCGAACTCAGGGGAGCGAAATCTCAGGGTAGCACACACTCAGGGGAGTGCACACCCAGGGGAGTCCTCACTCAGGAGAGTGCGAACTCAGAGGAGTGCACACTCAGGGGAGTGCTCATTCAGGGGAGTACACACTCAGGGGAGTGCTCACTCAGACGAGTGCACACTCAGGGGAGTGCACACTTAGGGAGGCGCTCACAAAGTGGAGTGCCCCCTCAGGAGACCGCTCACTCAGGGGAGTGCACACTCAGGGGAGCCTCACTCAGGCAAGTTCACACTCAGGGGAGTGCACACTCAGGGGTGTCTTCACCCAGGCGAGTTAACACTCATGGGAGCGCAAACTCAGGGGAGTGCACACTCAGGGGAGTCCTCACTCAGGAGAGTGAGAACTCAGAGGACTGCACACTCAGCGGAGTGCTCATTCAGGGGACTGCACACTAAGGGGAGTCTTCACTCAGGCGAGTGCACATTCAGGGGAGGCACTCTCAGGGGAGCGCTCACTCAGGGGAGTTTCCAGTAAAGTGAGCACATTCTCAGGGGAGTGCACACTCAGGGGAGTCCTCACACAGGCGAGTGCACACTCAGGAGAGCACTCACTCATGGGGCTGCACACTCAGGATAGTGTGCACTCAGTGGAGTCCTCACTCAGGGGAGTGCACACTCAGGGGAGCACACACTCAGGGGAGCGCACACTCATGGGAGGGCACACCAGGAGACTCCTCACCCAGGAGAGTGCGAACTCAGAGAAGTGCACATTCAGCAGAATGCTAACTCAGGGGAGTGCACACTCTGGGGTGTCCACACTCATGCGAGTGCACACTCAGGGGAGTGCACACTCAGGGTCGTGCACACTCTAGTGAGCATATACTCAGGGGAGTGCACACTCAAGGGAGTCCTCACTCAGGCGAGTTCACACTCGTGTGTGTACACTCAGTAGTCCGCACTCAGGCGAGTGCACACTCAGGGAAGTGCCCACTCAGGGGAGGGCTCACTCAGGGCAGTGCACACTCAGGGGAGCGCACAATCTGGGGAGCGCACACTCACGGGAGTTCACACTCATCCGGGTCCTCACTTACGAGAGTGCGAACTCAGAGGAGTGCACACTCAGGGGAGTGCTCATTCAGGGGTGTACACACTCAGGGGAGTCCTCACTCAGATGACGGCACACTCAGGGGAGTGCACACTCAGGGAGGCGCTCGCGAAGCAGAGTGCCCCTCAGGTGAGCGCTTACTCAGGGGAGTGCACACTCAGGGGATCCAACCGGACCAGACCGGCTCAAATAGGATTTGACCAGCTCAATCCGGACCAGACCGGCTCAACTGGTTTTGACCGGCTCAAACTGGAGCAGACCGGCTGAAACTGGTTAGGATCGGCTCAAACCAGACCAGACCAGCTGAGTCGGATCAAACAGGACCAGACCGGCTTAAACCGGTGTTGAGAGGCTCAAACCGGGCCAGACCGGCTCAAACCGGTTCAGACTGGCTCAAACCGGTTCAAACAGGAACCAGACCGGCTTAAATCGGATTAATCCGTTCCAGACCGGCTCAAACCGGTTTTGACTGCCTCAAATCGGACCAGACAGGCACTAACCGGTTTTGACTGGCTCAAACCGCACTCAAACCGGACCAGACTGGCTCAAACCGGTTTTGACTGGCCCAAACCCGACCAGACCAGCTGAAACCGGACCAGACCAACTCAAACCGGTTTTGAACGGCTCAAACACGACCGGATCGGCTAAAACCGCACCAGACCGGCTCAAACTGTTGTCGACTGGCTCAAACTGGTCCAGACCGGCTCAAACTGGTTTTCACCGGCTCAAATCAGACCAGACCGGCTCAAACTGGCTAAAATCGGACCAGACCGGGTCGAACCAGGTTTGTCTGGCTCAAACCCTACCAGACCGCCTCATACCAGGTTTGACCGGCTGAATTTGGACTCATACCGGACCAGATCGGCTCAAATCGGTTTTGACTGGCTCAAACTCGATTAGAATAGCACAAACCAGTTCAAAGCAGACCAGTCTGGTTCAAACCGGTTAGGACCGGCTCAAACAGGACCAGACCGGCAAAAACTGGTCCAGACCCTCTTAAACCAGATCAAACCGGACCAGACCGGCTCTTAGACCATCTCAAACCGGTTTTGATCGGATCAATACGGACCAGACCAGCTCAAACCGGACCAGACCGGCTAAAACTGGTGTTGACCGTCTGAAACCATACCAGACTGCCTTCAACCACACCAGAATGGCTCAAAACGTGTTTGACCTGTTCAAACAGGATTCAAACCATAGCAGACCTTCTCCAACCGGGTTTGACCAGCTGAAACCGGACCAGACCTGCTCAAAACGGATCAAACCGGACCAGACCGGCACTTAGACCGACTCAAACCGGTTTTGACCGGCTCAAACAGGACTCAAACCCGACCAGACCGGCTCAAACCGGTGTTGACCGGTTCAAACCAGACCAGACTGGCTCAAACCGGTGTTGACTGGATCAAACCGGACCAGACCCACTCAAACGGGTTTTCACCGGCTCAAACCAGATCATACCGGCTCAACTGGATCAAACCCGAGCAGACCGGCTTAAACCGGATCAAACCGGACCAGATCGGCCTAAACCGGACCAGACAATCTCTAACCAGTTTTGACCGGCTCAAACCCGACCAGAACGGCTAAAACCTGACCAGACCAGTTCAAACCGGACCCAAACCGGAGTAGACCGGCTCAAACCGGTTTTGACCGGCTCAAATCAGACCACAGCAGCACAAACCGATTTTGACCGTCTCAAACCAGACTCAAACAGGACCAGATCGACTCAAACCGGTTTTGACCAGCTCCAACCCAACCAGACCGGGTGAAACTAGACCAGACCGGCTGAAACCGGTTTTGACCCCTCAAACCGAACCAGACCAGCTAAAACCAGACCAGACTGGCTCACATCAGATTTGACAAGCTCAAACCGAACCAGACCGGCTCAACAGGATCAAACCGGACCAGACCGGTTTAACCAGATCAAACCGGCCCAGATTGGCTCTTAGACCATCTCAAACCGGTTTTGATCCTTTCAATATGGACCAGAACGGCTCAAACCGGTTTTGACAGGTTAAAACCGGACCAGACCGTCTCAAACCGGACTCAAACCGGACCAGACCGGCTCAAACTGTTGTTGACCACCTCAAACCGAACTCAAACTGGACAAGACCGGCTCCAACCGGTGTTGACCAGCTCAAACTGGACTCAAACCGGACCAGACCGGCTCAAACCGGGTTTGACCGGCTTAAGCCAGACCATACCAGCTCAACCAGATCAAACCGGACCAGACCGGCTTAAACTGGATCAAACCGGACCAGACCGGCTCAAACCGGTTTTGACCAGCTGAAATCGGACCGGACCGCATCAAACCGGATCAAACCGGACCAGACTGGCTCAAACCGGTTTTGACCAGCTCAAAAAAGCCCAGACCGGCTCTACCGGATCAAACCGCACCAGACCGGCTCAAACCGCACCAGACCAGCTTAAACAGGATTTGACCAGCTCACACCGGACCAGAGCGACTCAAACCGGTTTTGACCGGCTCAAATTGGACTCAAACCAGAACAGACCGGCTCAAATCTGTTTTGGCCAGCTGAAACCGGAGCAGACAGAATCTAACCAGATCAAACCGGACCAGATCGGCCCTTAGACAGTCTCAAACTGGTTTTGATTGGGTCAATACGGACCAGAACGGCTCAAAGCCGTTTTGACCGGCTCAAACTGAACCAGACCATCTCAAACTGGACCCAAACCGGACCAGACCAGCTCAAACCGGTTTTGACCGGGTGAAATTGACTCAAACTGGAACAGACCGGCTCAAACCTGTTTGACCGGCTCAAATCGGACTCAAACCAGACCAGACTGGCTCAAACTGGTGTTGACCGGCTCAAACCTGATTCAAACTGGACCAGACCGGCTCACACCGGTGTTGAACGGCTCGAACCAGACTCAAACCCGACCAGAAGGGCTCAAACCCGACCAGACAGGCTCAAACCGGATCAAAACGGACCAGACCGGCTCAAACCAGTTTTGACCAGCTGAAACCAGACCAGACCGGCTCAAATCGGATCAAACCGAACCAGAGAGGATCAACCAGATCAAACCGGACCAGACCGGCTTGGACCAGATCAAACCAGCCCAGACCGGCTCTTAGACCATCTCAAACTGGTTTTGATCTGCTCACTACGGACCAGAACGGCTCAAACAGGTTTTGACCGGCTCAAATTGGACTCAAACTGGGACAGACCCGCTCAAACCTGTTTTGACCAGCTCAAACCGCACCAGACAGAAACAAACCGGATCGAACCGGACCAGACTGGCTTAAACCGAATCAAACTGGCTCAAACAGAGTTTGACCATCTCAAACCAGACTCAAACCGGACCAGAACGGCTCAAACCGGGTTAGACTGGCTCTAACCGGACCAGACCGGCTCAAACCGGTTTTGACCGGATCAAATCGGACTCAAACCGGACCAGACCGGCTCAAACCATGTGTTGACCGGCTCAAATCGGACTCAAACCGGACCAGACCGGCTCAAACCGATGTGGACCGGCTCGAACCATACTCAAACTGGACCAGAACGGCTCAAACCGGACCAGACTGGCTCAAACCGGATCAAAACAGACCAGACCGGCTCAAACCGGTTTTGAGCAGCTGAAACCGGACCTGACCAGCTCAAACCAGACTCAAACCGGACCAGACCGGCTGAAAACGATTTTGACTGGCTCAAATCGGACCAGACCAGCTCAAACCGGTTTTGACCAGCTCAGAAAAGCCCAGACCGGCTCTACCGGATCAAACCGGACCAGACCGGTCAAACCGATTCAAATCGAAACAAACCGTACCAGACCGACTCTTAGACCAGATCAAACCTGACCAGACCAGCTCACACCGGTTTTAACTGGGTCAAACCAGAACAGACCAGCTCAACCAGATCAAACCAGACCAGACCGGCTTTAACCGGATCAAACCGGACTAGAACGGCTCAAACCAGGGTTAACCAGCTCAACCCCGACCAGACTGGCTTAAACCGAACCAGACTGTCTCAAACAGTGTTTGACAGGCTCAAACCAGACTCAAACCGGACCAGAACGGCACAAACTGGGTTAGACTGGCTCAAACCAGACCAGACCGTCTCAAACCAGACTCAAACCGGACCAGACCGTCTCAAACCCGTTTTGACCGGTCAAACCCGACCAGACCGGCTGAAACCAGATGAGACCGGCTCAAACCGGTTTGGACCGGCTCAAACCAGACCAGACAGGCTCAACCAGATCAAAGCGGACCAGACCGGCTCAAACGGGATCAAATCGGACCAGAACCGCTGAAACCGGATCAAACCGGACCAGACCGGCTCAAACCGGTTTTAACCGGCTCAAATCCGATCAGACCTCCTGAAACGGGACGAGACCGCCTCAAACCGGATTTCACCAGCTCAAATCGGACCAGACCGGCCCAAACCGGTTTTGACTGGCTCAAACCTGTCCAGACCGTCCTAAACCAGACGAACAGGCTCAAACCGGTTTTGACCGGCTCAAACCCTCCCAGACCGGCTAAAACCGGACCAGTTCCGTTCAAACAGGACTCAAACTGGTATAGGAATAGACCGGCTCAAACTGGTTTTGACCGGCTCAAATCGGACCAGAGCAGCACAAACTGATTTTGACCAGCTCAAACCACACTCAAACAGGACCAGACCGGCTCAAACCGGTTTTCACCGGCTCAAACCCGACCAGACCGGCTGAAAACGAATGAGACCAGCTGAAACTGGTTTTGACCGGGTAAACCCCGAACAGACCGGCTAAAACAGGACCAGACTGGCTCAGACCAGTTTTGACCAGCTAAAATCGGACCAGACAGGCTCAAACCAATTTTCACCAGCTCAAAGCGGACTAGACCGGCTCTAACCGGTTATGACCGGCTCGAACCGCAGTCAAACTGGACCAGACCGTCTCATACTGGTGTTGTCCGGCTCAAACCAGACTCAAACCTGGCCAGACCGGCTCAAACCGGTTTTGACCAGCTCAAACCAGACTCAAACCGGAACAGACCGTCTCATACCCGTTTTGACTAGCTCCAACCCGACCAGACAGGCTGAAACAGGACGAGACCGGCTCAAGCCATTTGGGACCGACTCAAACAAGACCAGACAGGCTCAACCAGGTCAAAGCGGACCAGACCGGCTCAAACCGGATCAAACAGGACCAGAATCGCTGAAAGCGGATCAAACCAGACCAGACCGGCTCAAACCAGTTTTAACCGGCTCAAACCCGTCCAGACCGGCTAAAACCGTACCAGACCGGCTCAAACCGCTTTTGACCGGCTCAAAGCGGGCTAGACCGGCTCTAACCGGTTATGACCGGCTCAAGCTGCCCTCAAACTGGACCAGATCGTCTCAAATTGCTGTTGTCCGGGTCAAACTGGACTCAAACCAGACCAGACCAGATCAAACCCGTTTTGACTGGCTGAAACCCGACCAGACCAGCTGAAACCAGACGAGACCGGCTCAAACCGGTTTGGACCAGCTCAAACCAGACCAGACTGGCTCAACCAGATCCAAGCAGACAAGACCGGCTCAAACCGGATCAAACCGAACCAGAACCACTGAAACCGGATCAAACCGGACCAGACTGGCTCAAATTGGTCGTAAATCGCTTTTGACCAGCTGAAACCGGTCCAGACAACCTCAAACCGGTTTTGACTGGCTCAAAACGGACTCAAACAGGACCAGACCGAGTCAAACCGGTTTTAAACGCCCAAATCGGACTCAAACATGAACAGACCGGCTCAAACAGGGTTTGACCGTTTCAAACCAGACCAGACCGGTTCAACCAGATCAAACCGGACCAGACTGGCTTAAAGCGGCTCAAACCGGTTTTGACTGGCTCAAACTGGACTCAATCCGGACCTGAC
Source organism: Chlorocebus sabaeus (assembly GCF_047675955.1). Classification (NCBI taxonomy): domain Eukaryota; kingdom Metazoa; phylum Chordata; class Mammalia; order Primates; family Cercopithecidae; genus Chlorocebus; species Chlorocebus sabaeus. The sequence continues at coordinate 1,608,995 of NW_027327593.1, forward strand.
CCACTCAAACCGGTTTTAACCATCTCAAAGCAAACCATACCGGCTCAACCGGATCAAACCAGACCTGACCGGCTCAATCCGGACCAGACCGTCTCAAACTGGTGTTGTCTGGCTCAAACCACACTCAAACCGGACCAGAAGGGCTCAGACCGGTTTTGACCGGCTCAAATCGGACCAGAGCAGCACAAACCGAATTTGACCAGCTCAAACCAGACACAAACAGGACCACACCGGCTCAAACGGGTTTTGACCAGCTCATACCGGACTCAAACCGGACCAGAGCGTCTCAAACCTGTTTTGACCGGCTAAAACCGGACCAGACCCGTTCAAATCGGACTCAAACAGGAATAGAACGGCTCAAACCGGTTTTGACCGGCTCAAATCGGACCAGAGCAGCACAAACCGATTTTGACCGGCTCAAACCACATTCAATCAGGACCAGACCGGCTCAAACCGGTTTTCACCGGCTCAAACCCGACCAGACCGGCTGAAACCGGACGAGACCGGCTGAAACCGGTTTTGAACGGGTCAACACCGACCAGACCAACTAAAACCGTACCAGACTGCCTCAGACCACTTTTGACCAGCTCAAACCGAACCAGACTGGCTCAACCGGATCAAACCGGACCAGACCGGCTTATACCGGATCAAACTGGACCAGACAGGCTCTTAGACCATCTCAAACCGGTTTTGATAAGCTCAAAACGGACCAGAACGGCTCAAACCGGTTTTGACTGGCTCAAACCGGACCAGACAGTCTCAAACCAGACTCTAACTGGAACAGACCGTCTCCAACCCGTTTTCACTGGCTCAAACCCGACCAGACCGGGTGAATCCGGACGAGACCGGCTCAAACCGGTTTGGACCGACTCAAACCAGACGAGACTGGCTCAACTAGATCAAAGCGGACCAGACCGGCTCAAACCGGATCAAACTGGACCAGAAATGCTGAATCCGAATCAAACCGGGCCACACCGGCTCAAACCGGTTTTATCCGGCTCAAACCCGACCTGACCGGATGAAATGGGACGAGACCACCTCAAACCGGTTTTAACCGGGTCAAATCGGACCAGACCGGAACAAACCGGCTTTGACCGGCTCAAACCCGACCAGACCGTCTGAAACCAGACCAGACAGGCTCAAATCGGTTTTGACCGGCTCTAACCCTACCAGAACGGCTAAAACCGGACCAGACCCGTTCATACAGGACTCAAACGGGAATAGACCGGCTCAAACCGGTTTTGACCGGCTCAAATCGGACCAGAGCAGCACAAACCGAATTTGACCAGCTCAAACCTGACTCAAACTGAACCAGACCGGCTCAAACCGGTGTTGACCAGCTCAAACCGGACTCAAACCGGACCAGACCGGCTTAAACCGGATCAAACCGGACCAGACAGGCTCAAACCGGTTTTGACCGGCTCAAATCGGGCGAGAGCTGCACAAACCGAATTTGCCCAGCTAAAACCAGACTCAAACAGGACCACACCGGCTTAAACCGGTTTTGACCAGCTGAAACCCGACTAGACCGGCTGAAACTGGACGAGACCGCCTCAAACCGGTTTTGACCGACTCAAACACGTCCAGACTGGCTAAAACCGGACAAGACTGGCTCAAACCGGTTTTGACCGGCTCAAAGCGGACTAGACCGGCTGTAACTGATTTTGACCAGATCAAACTGCACTCAAACCGGACCAGATCGTCTCAAGCTGGTGTTGTCCGGCTCAAACCTGACTCAAACCGGACCAGACCGGCTCAAACCGGTTTTGAGCGGCTCAAACCGGACTGAAAGCGGACCAGACCGTCTCAAACCCGTTTTGACCGGCTCAAACCCTACCAGACTGGCTGAAATCGGACGAGACCGGCTCAAACCGGTTTGGACCGGCTCAAACCAGACCAGACTGGCTCAACCAGTTCAAAGCCGACCAGACAGGCTCAAACCGGATCAAACAGGACCAGAACCACTCAAACCGGATAAAACCGAACCAGACCGGCTCAAACCGGTTTTGACTGGCTCAAACTGGCCCCAATCCGGACCCGACCGGCTCAAACCGGTTTTAACCGGCTCAAACCAGACCATACCGGCTCAACCGGATCAAACCGGACCAGACTGGCTCAAACCGGACCAGACCGGCTTAAACCAGATCAAACCGGACCAGTGTGGCTAAAACCGGTTTTGACTGGCGCAAATCAGACGAGAGCAGCACAAACTGAAATTGACCAGCTCAAACCAGATTCTAACAGGACCACACTGGCTCAAACCGGTTTTGATCGGCTCAAAGCCGACCAGACCGGCTAAAACTGGACGAGACCGCCTCAAACTGGTTTTGACTGACTCAAACCCGTCCAGACCGGCTAAAACCGGACCAGACCGGCTCAAACCGCTTTTGACCGGCTCAAAGCGGACTAGACCGGCTCTAACCGGTTATGACCGGCTAAAGTTGCCCTCAAACTGGACCAGATGGTCTCAAATTGCTGTTGTCTTGGTCAAACCGAACTCAAACCAGACCAGAATGGCTAAAACCCGTTTTGACTGGCTGAAACCCGACCAGACCAGCTGAAACCGGACGAGACCGGCTCAAACCGGTTTGGACCAGCTCAAAAAAGACCAGACTGGCTCAACCAGATCCAAGCAGACCAGACCATCTTAAACCGGATCAAACCGAACCAGAACCACTGAAACCGGATCAAACCAGACCAGACCGGCTCAAATTGGTCGCAAATCACTTTTGACCAGCTGAAACCGGTCCAGACAGCCTCAAATCGGTTTTGACTGGCTCAAAACGGGCTCAAACAGGACCAGACCAAGTCAAACCGGTTTGAAACGACTCAAGTCGGACTCAAACAGGAACAGACCGGCTCAAACAGGGTTTGACCGACTCAAACCTGACCAGACCGGCTCAACCGTATCAAACCGGACCAGAACGGCTTAAACCGGATCAAGCCGGTTTTGACCATCACAAACCGGACCAGACCGGTTCAAACCCGATCAAACCGGACCAGACCGGCTCAAACCTGTTTTGAATGTATTAAACTGGCTCAAACCGGTTTTTAGCAGCTCAAATCGCACCAGACCAGTTCAAACCGGTTTTGACCTGCTCCAAACGGACTCAAACTGGTTTTGACCGGAACAAACCGGACCACACCGCCTCAAACCTGTTTTGACCGGCTCAAACAGGACGGAAAATGTAGCAGACCGGCTCAAACCGAACTCAAACCGGACTTGACCAGCTTAAATTGGTTTTGATCGGCTCAAACCGGACAAGGACCAAACCGGCTCAAAGCGGACTCAACCGGACAAGACAGGCTCAAATCGGTTTTGAACGGCTCAAACCAGACCATACCAGCTCAACCGAATCAAACCGGACCAGAACGGCATAAACCGGATCAAACCGGACCAGACCGGCTCAAACCGGTTTTGACCGGCTCAAATCGGACGAGAGCAGCACAAACCGAATTTGACCAGCTCAAACCAGACTCAAACAGGACCACACCAGCTCAAACCAGTTTTGACCGACTCAAACCCAACCAGACCGGTTAAAACTGGACGATAATGCCTCAAACCGGTTTTGACCGACTTAAACCTGTCTAGACTGGATAAAACTGGACCAGACCGGCTCAAACCAGTTTTGACTGGCTCAAGGTGGACTAGACCGACTCTAACCGGTTATGACCGATGCAAACCATACTCAAACCAGACCAGACCGTCTCAAACTGGTGTTGTCCGGCTCAAACCGCACTCAAACAGGACCAGAATGGCTCAGAACGGTTTTGACCGGCTCAAATCGGACCAGAGCAGCGCAAACCGAATTTGACCAGCTCAAACCAGACTCAAACAGGACCACACCGGCTCAAACCGGTTTTGACCGGCTCAAACCCGGACAGACCGGCTGAAACTGGACGAGACCACCTCAAACCGGTTTTGACCGAATCAAACCCGTCCAGACCGGCTAAAACCGGACCAGACCGGCTCAAACTGGTTTTGACTGGCTCAAAGCGGACTAGACCGGCTCTAACCGGTTATGACTGGCCCAAACCACACTCAAACCGGACCAGTCCATCTCAAACCAGTGTTGTCCGGCTCAAACCGCACTCATTCCGGACCAGAATGGCTCAGACCAGTTTTGACCGGCTCAAATTGGACCAGAGAAGCACAAACCGTATTTGACCAGCTCAAACCAGACTCAAATAGGACCACAACGGCTCAAATCGGTTTTGACCGGCTCATACCCGACCAGACTGGCTGAAACTGGACGAGACCACCTCAAACCGGTTTTGACCGAATCAAACCCGTCGAGACCGGCTAAAACCGGACCAAACCGGCTCAAACCGGTTTTGACTGGCTCAAAGCGGACTAGACAGGCTCTAACCAGTTATGACCAGCTCAAAACGCACTCAAACCGGACCAGACCGTCTCAAACTGCTGTTGTCCGGCTGAAACCAAACTCAAACTGGACCATACCGGCTCAAACCGGTTTTGACCAGCTCAAATCGGACTCAAACCGGACCAGACCGTCTCAAACCCGTTTTGACTGGCTGAAACCGGACCAGAGCGGCTGAAACCGGACGAGACCGGTGCAAACCGGTTTGGACCAGCTCAAACCAGACCAGACTGGCTCAACCAGATCAAAGCAGACCAGACCAGCTCAAACCGGATCAAACCGAACCAGAACCACTGAAACCGGATCAAACCGGACCAGACCGGCTCAAACCGGTTTTAACCGGCTCAAAACCGATCAGACCGGCTGAATTGGGACGAGACAGCCTCAAACCGGTTTTGACCAGGTCAAATCAGACCAGACCGGCACAAACCGGTTTTGACCGGCTCAAACACGACCAGACCGGCTGAAACCGGACGAGACCGGCTGAAACCAGTTTTGACCGGGTCAACCCCGACCAGACCAACTAAAACCGGACCAGACTGGCTCAGAAAACTTTTGTCCTGCTGAAACCGAACCAGACCGGCTGAACCGGATCAAACCGGACCAGACTGGCTTATAGCGGTTTAAACCGGACCAGACCGACTCTTAGACCGTCTCAAACGGGTTTTGATCCGCTCAAAACGGACCAGACCGGCTCAAACTGGTTTTGACCGGCTCAATGCGGGCTTGACTGGCTCTAACCGGTTATGACCAGCTCAAACTGCACTCAAACCGGACCAGACCATCTCAAACTGGTGTTGTCCGTCTCAAACCGGATCAAACTGGACCAGACTGGCTCAAACCGGTTTTGACCAGCTCAAAAAAGCCCAGACCGGCTCTCCCGGATCAAACCGGACCAGACCGGCTCAAAACGGCTCAAACCGCACCAGACCGGCTTAAACAGGATTTGACCAGCTCACACCAGACCAGAGCGGCTCTAATCGGATTTGACTGGCTCAAATTGGACTCAAACCGGAACAGACCGGCTCAAACCTGTTTTGACCAGCTCAAACCGGAGCAGACAGAATCTCACTGGATCAAACCGGACCAGATCGGGCCTTAGACAGTCTCAAACTGGTTTTGATCGACTCAATACGGACCAGAACGGCTCAAACCCGTTTTGACCGGCTCAAACCGAAGCAGACCATCTCAAACCGGACTCAAACCAGACCAGACCAGCTCAAACCGGTTTCGACCCAGTCAAATTGGACTCAAACCGGAACAGATCGGCTCAAACCTGTTTTGACCGGCTCAAATTGGACACAAACCGGACCAGGCCGGCTCAAACTGTTGTTCACCGGCTCAAACCTGATTCAAACCGGACCAGGCCAGCTCACACCGGAGTTGACCGGCTCGAACCAGACTCAAACCCGACCAGAAGGGCTCAAACCCGACCAGACAGGCTCAAACCGGATCAAAACGGACCAGACCGGCTCAAACCGGTTTTGACCAGCTGAAACCGGACCAGACCAGCTCAAATCGGATCAAACAGAACCAGAGCAGCTCAACGAGATCAAACCGGACCAGACCGGCTTAAACCGGATCAAACCAGCTCAGACCGGCCCTTAGACCGTCTCAAACCGGTTTTGATCCGCTCAATATGGACCAGACCGGCTCAAACCGGTTCAGACCGGATCAAACCAGTTCCAACAGGAACCAGACTGGCTTAAACCGGATTAATCCGTACCAGACCGGCTCAAACCGGTTTTGACCACCTCAAATCGGACCAGACAGGCACTAACCAGTTTTGACTGGCTCAAACCGCACTCAAACCGGACCAGACTGGCTCAAACCGGTTTTGACCGGCCCAAACCCGACCAGACCGGCTGAAACCGGACCAGACCGACTCAAACCTGTTTTCAACGGCTCAAACACGACCAGATTGGCTAAAACCACGCCAGACCGGCTAAAACTGGTGTCAACCGGCTCAAACTGGACCAGACTGGCTCAAACCGGTTTTCACCAACTCAAACCAGACCAGAGTGGCTCAAACCGGGTAAAACCTGACCAGACCGGGTCGAACCAGGTTTGTCTGGTTCAAACCAAACTCAAACCCTACCAGACCGCCTCATACCGAGTTTGATCGGCTGAATTCGGACTCATACCGGACCAGATCGGCTCAAATCGGTTTTGACCGGCTCAAACCCAACCAGAATGGCACAAACTGGATCAAACCGGACCAGTCTGGTTCAAACCGGTTTGGACCGGCTCAAACCAGAGGGACTGGCTCAAACTGGTCACAAACCGCTTTTGACCAGCTCATACCGGTCCAGACAGCCTCAAACCAGTTTTGACTGGCTTAAACCGGACTCAAACAGGACCAGATCGGGTCAAACCCGTTTTAAATGGCTCAAATCGGACCCAAACAGGAACAGACCGGCTCAAACAGGGTTTGATCGTCTCAAACCAGAACAGACCGGCTCAACCGGATCAAATCGGACCAGACCGGCTTAAACCCGATCAAACCGGTTTTGACCGTCACAAAACGGACCAGACCAGTTCAAACCCGATCAAACCGGACCAGACCGGCTCAAACCTGTTTTGATCGTATTAGACTAGCTCAAACCGTTTTTTATCGGTTCAAATCGCACCTGACCGGCTGAAACCAGTTTTGACCGGCTCCAAACGGACTCAAAGCGGTTTTGACTGGAACAAACCGGACCAGACCGCCTCAAACCTGTTTTGAACGGCTCAAACCGGACGAAAACGTACCAGACCGGCTCAAACCGGACTCAAACCGGATTAGACCGGCTCAAATCGGTTTTGATCGGCTGAAACCGGACAAGGACCAAACTGGCTCAAACTGGACTCAAACCGGACCAGACAGGCTCAAACCGGTTTTGAACGGCTCAAACCAGACCATACCGCCTCAACCGAATCAAACTGGACCAGACCGGCATAAACTGGATCAAACCGGACAAGACTGACTCAAACCGGTTTTGACCGACTCAAACATGTCCAGACCGCCTCAAACCAGACCAGACCCGCTCCAACAGGTTTTGACCAGCTCAAATCTGACTCAAACAACACCAGACCGGCATTAACAGGATCAAACCGGACCAGACCGTCTCAAACTGGTTTCGACCGGCTCAAACTGGACGAGACCGTCTCAAACCGGTTTTCACTGGCTCAAACCAGACCAGACCGGCTCAAATCGGCTAAAACCGGACCAGACCAGGTCGAACCAGGTTTGTCTGGCTCAAACTGGACTCAAACGCTACCAGACCGCCTCATACCGGGTTTGACCGGCTTAATTCAGACTCACACCGGACGTGAGCAGCTCAAACTGGTTTTGACCGGCTCAAATTGGACTCAAACCGGAACAGACCGGCTCAAACTGGTGTTCACCGGCTCAAACCTGATTCAAACCGGACCAGACCGGCTCACACCGGTGTTGACCGGCTCGAACCAGACTCAAACCCGACCAGAAGGGCTCAAACCCGACCAGACAGCCTCAAACCAGTTCAAAACGGACCAGACCGGCTCAAACCGGTTTTGACCAGCTGAAACCGGACCAGACCGGCTCAAATTGGATCAAACCGAACCAGACAGGCTCAACCAGATCAAACCGGACCAGACCGGCTTAAACCGGAACAAACCGCACCAGACCGGCTCAAACCGGTTTTGACCGGCTCAAATCGGACCAGACCGCATCAAACCGGATCAAACCGGACCAGACTGGCTCAAACCGGTTTTGACCTGCTCAAAAAAGCCCAGACCGGCTCTACCGGATCAAACCGGGCCAGACCGGCTCAAACCGGCTCAAACCGCACCAGACCGGCTTAAACAGGATTTGACCAGCTCACACCGGACCAGAGCAGCTCAAACTGATTTTGACCGGCTCAAATTGGACTCTAACCAGAACAGACCGGCTCAAACCTGTTTTGACCAGCTCAAACCGGAGCAGACAGAATCAAACCAGATCAAACCGGACCAGATCGGCCCTTAGACAGTCTCAAACTGGTTTTGATCGGCTCAATACGGACCAGAACGGCTCAAACCCGTTATGACCGGCTCAAACCAAACCAGAGCATCTCAAACCGGACTCAAACCGGACCAGAGCAGCTCAAACCGGTTTTGACCGAGTCAAATTGGACTCAAACCGGAACAGACTGGCTCAAACCTGTTTTGACCGGCTCAAATCAGACTCAAACTGGACCAGACCGGCTCAAACTGGTGTTGACCAACTCAAATCTGATTCAAACCGGACCAGACCGGCTCACACCGGTGTTGACCAGCTCGAACCAGACTCAAACCCGACCAGAAGGGCTCAAACCCGACCAGACAGGCTCCAACCGGCTCAAAACGGACCAGACCGGCTCAAACCGGTTTTGACCAGCTGAAACCGCACCAGACCAGGTCAAATCGGATCAAACCGAACCAGAGAGGCTCAACCAGATCAAACCGGACCAGATCGGCTGATACCGGATCAAACCAGCCAAGACCGGCTCTTAGACCATCTCAAACCGGTTTTGATCCGCTCAATACAGACCAGAACGGCTCAAACCGGTTTTGACCAGCGCAAATTGGACTCAAACCGGAACAGACCGGCTCAAACCTGTTTTGACCAGCTCAAACTGGACCAGACAGAATCAAACCGGATCAAACCGGACCAGACTGGCTTAAACCGAACCAGACTGGCTCAAACAGGGTTTGACCGGCTCAAACCAGACTCAAACCGGACCAGAATGACTCAAACCGTGTTAGACTGGCTCTAACCGGACCAGACCGGCTCAAACCAGTTTTGACCGGCTCAAATCGGACTCAAACCGGACCAGACCGGCTCAAACCGATATTGACTGGCTCGAACAAGACTCAAACTGGACCAGAACAGCTCAAACCGGACCAGACTGGCTCAAACCGGATCAAAACGGACCAGACCGGCTCAAACCGGTTTTGAGCAGCTGAAACCGGACCAGACCAGCTCAAACCGGACTCAAACCGGACCAGACTGCCTGAAAACGATTTTGACCGGCTCAAATCGGACCAGACCGGCTCAAACCGGTTTTTACCAGCTCAGAAAAGCCCAGACCGGCTCTACCGGATCAAACCGGACCAGACCGACTCAAACCGACTGAAACCGAATCAAACCGTACCAGACCGGCTCTTAGACCAGATCAAACCGGACCAGGCCAGCTCACACTGGTTTTAACCGGGTCAAACCAGCACAGACAGGCTCAACCGGATCAAAACGGACCAGACCGGCTTTAACCGGATCAAACCGGCCTAGAACGGCTCAAACCAGGGTTGACCGGCTCAAACCCGACCAAACTGGCTTAAACCTAACCAGACTGGCTCAAACAGTGTTTGACCGGCTCAAACCAGATTGAAACCGGACCAGAACGGCTCAAACTGGGTTAGACTGGCTCAAACCGGACCAGACCGGCTCAATCCGAATCAAACCGGACCAGAGCGGCTCTTAGACCGGCTCAAACCGGACCAGACCGGATCCAACAGCTTTTGACTGGCTGAAATCGGACTCAAACCCGACCAGACCAGCTGAAACGGGACGAGAACAGCTCAAACCGGTTTTGACCAGGTCAAATCGGACCAGACTGGCACAAACTGGTTTTGACCGGCCCAAACGTGACCAGACCGTCTGAAACCGGACCAGACAGGCTCTAACCGGTTTTGACTGGCTCAAACCATACCAGACCGGCTAAAACCGGACCAGACCCGTTCAAACCGGACTCAAACCGGAATAGACCGGCTCAAACCGGTTTTGACCGGCTCAAACCCGTGCAGACCGGCCAAAACCGGACCAGACCGGCTCAAACCGGATTTGAACAGCTCAAAGTGGACTAGACGGGCTCTGACCGGTTATGAACGGCTCAAACCACACTCAAACTGGAACAGACCGTCTCAAACTGGTGTTGTCTGGCTCAAACCGGACTCAAACCGGACCAGACCGGCTCAAACCGGTTTTGACCGGCTCCAACCAGACTCAAACCGGAACAGACCGTCTCAAACCCGTTTTGACCGGCTCAAACCTGACCAGACCGGTTGAAACCGGACGAGACCGGCTCAAACCGGTTGGACCGGCTCAAACCAGACCAGACTGGCCCAACCAGATCAAAGCGGACCAGACCGGCTCAAACTGGATCAAACCAGACCAGAACCACTCAAATCGGATCAAACCGGACCAGACCGGCTCAAACCGGTTTTGACCGGCTCAAAGCAGACTAGACTGGCTCTAACCGGTTATGACCAGCTCAAACCGCACTCAAACCGGACCAGACCGTCTCAAAATGTTGTTGTCCGGCTCAAACCGGACTCCAACCGGACCAGATCGGCTCAAACAGGTTTTAACCGGCTTAAAACGGACTCAAACCGGACAAGACCGTCTCAAACCCGTTTTGAACGGAACAAACGCGACCAGACCGGCTAAAACCGGAACAGACCTGCTCAAACCTGTTTTGACCGGCTCAAACCAGACGAGAACAACACAAACCGGATCAAAACGGACCAGACCGGCACTTAGACCAGCTCAAACCGGTTTGACCGGCTCAATATGGACCAGACCGGCTCAAACTGGTGTTGACCTGCTCAAACCGGGCTCAAACCGGACCAGAGAGGCTCAAACCGGTTTTGACCGGCTCAAATCACACCATACCAGCTCAACCAGATCAAACCGGACCAGACCTGCTCAAACCTTCCAGAATGGCTAAAACCAGACCAGACCGGTTCAAACCAGACTCAAACTGGACCAGACCGGCTCAAACGGGTTTTTCCGGCTCAAACCAGACCATACCGGCTCAACTGGATCAAACCATACCAGACCGGCTTAAACCGGATCAAACAGGACCAGATCGGCCAAAACCGGACCAGACAGGCTCAAACCGGTTTTGACCGGCTCAAACCCGACCAGACCGGCTAAAACCGGTGTTGACCGTCTGAAACCAAACCAGACTGCCTTAAACCGGACCAGACAGGCTCAAAACGGGTTTGACATGTTCAAACAGGATTCAAACCATGCCAGACTTTCTCCAACCGGGTTTGACCTGCTCAAACCGGACCAGACCCGAACAGACTGGCTAAAACCGGACCAGACCGGTTCAAACCGGACTCAACCCGGAGTAGACCGGCTCAAACCGGTTTTGACCAGCTCAGATTGGACCAGAGCAGCACAAACGGATTTTGACCGGCTCAAACCAGACTCAAACAGGACCAGATCGGCTCAAACCGGTTTTGACCAGCTCAAACCCAATCAGACGGGGTGAAACCGGATGAAACCGGCTGAAACCGGTTTTGACCGGCTCAAACCCAAACAGACCGGCTAAAACCGGACCAGACTGGCTCACATCAGTTTTGACCGGCTCAATCCAAACCAGATCGGCTCAACTGGGTCAAATCGGACCAGACCGGCTTAAACCGGATCAAACCAGCCCAGATTGGCTCTTAGACCGTCTCAAACCGGTTTTGATCCGCTCAACACGGACCAGAACGGCTCAAACAGGTTTTGACCGGCTAAAACCGCACCAGACCATCTCAAACCGGACTCAAACCGGACCAGACCGGCTGAAACCGGTGTTGACCACCTCAAACCGGACTCAAACTGGACAAGACCGGCTCAAACCGGTTTTGACCAGCTCCAAACGGACTCAAACAGGAGTAGACCGCCTCAAACCGGGTTTGACCGGCTCAAACCAGACCATACCGGCACAACCAGATCAAACCGGACCAGACTGGCATAAAACCGGATCAAACCGGACCAGACCGGCTCAAACCGGTTTTGACCGGCTCAAGCTGGACTCAAACCAGACCAGACCGGCTCCAACCACACCATACGGGCTCAAACTACTCAAACCAGACCAGGCCAATTTAAACCAGATCAAACCGGAAGAGCCCAGCTCAAACCAGTTTTGACCAGCTCAAACCAGACCAGACCGGCTCAACCGGATGAAACCGGACCAGACTGGATTAATCCGGAACAAATCGGACCACACCGGCTCAAACCGGTTTCGACCGGCTCAAACCGGCGAGATCGGCTCAAACCAAACGAGGGCACACTCAGGGAAGCCTCACTCAGGCGAATTCACACTCAGCGTGGTGCACATTCAAGGGTGTCTTCACCCAGGCGAGTTCACACTCAGGGGAGTGCGCACCCAGGGGAGCGCTCACTCAGGGGAGTGCTCACTCAGGGGAGAGCACACTCAGGGGAGTGTACACTCAGGGAAGTGCTCATTCAGTGGAGTGCACACTCAGGGGAGTCCTCACTCAGGTGAGTTCACACTCAGGGGAGTGCACACTCAGGGGAGTTCGCACTCAGGGAGTGCTAACTCAGGGGTGCGCACACTCAGGGGAACGCAATCTCAGGGGAGCGCACACCCAGGAGAGGCCACACTCAGGGGAGTCCTGACTCAGGAGACTGCGAAATCAGGGGAGTGCACACACAGGGTAGTCCTCACTCAGGAGAGTGCGAACTCAGGGGAGTGCACACTCCGGGGAGTGCTCACCTAGAGGAGTGCACACTCAGGGGAGTCCTCACTCAGAAGAGTGCGAACTCAGAGGAGTGCACACACAGCGCAGTGCTCATTCAGGGGACTGCACACTAAGGGGAGTCTTCACTCAGGCGAGTGGACATTCAGGGTAGTGCACACTCAGGGGAGAGCACACTCAGGGGAGTGCACACTCAGGGGAGTCCTCACTCAGGCAAGTTCACCCTCAGGGGAGTGCACACTCAGGGGAGTCCTCACTCAGACGAGTTCACACTCAGTAGTCCTCACTCAGGCGAGTGCACACTCAGGGGAGTGCGCACTCAGAGGAGCGCTCACTCAGAGAGGTGCACACTCAGGGGAGTGCACACTCAGGGGAGTGCACACACAGGGGAGCGCTCTCAGGGTAGTTTCCAGGAAAGTGAGCACACACTCAGGGGATTGAACACTCAGGGGAGTCCTCACACAGGCGAGTGCACACTCAGGAGAGCGCTCACTCATGGGAGTGCACACTCAGGATAGTGTGCACTCAGTGAAGTCCTCACTCAGGGGAGTGCACACTCAGGGGAGTGCACACTCAGGGGAGCGTACACACACGGTAGGGCACACTCAGGGGAGTCCTCACTCAGGAGAGTGCAAACTGAGGGGAGTGTACACTCAGGGGAGTGCTCACTCAGCGGAGTGCACACCCTGGGGAGCGAAAACTCAGGGGAGTGCACACTCAGGGGAGTGCACACTCAGGGGTCTCTTCACCCAGGCGAGTCCACACTCAGGGGAGTGTGTACTCAGGGGAGAACTCACTCAGCGGAGTGCACACTCAGGGGAGCACACACTCAGGGGAGTGCACAACCTGGGGAGGGAACACTCAGGGGAGTGCACACTCAGGGAAGTGTACACTCAGGGGTGCCTTCACATAGGCGAGTGCACACTCAGGGGAGCGAACACTCAGGGGAGTGCACATCCTGAAGAGTGAACACTCAGGGGAGTGCACACTCAGGGGTGTCTACACCAGGCGAGTGCACACTCAGCGGAGTGCACACTCAGGGGAGCGCACACTCAGGGGAGTGCACACCCTGAAGTGTGAACACTCAGGGGAGTGCTCACTCAGGGGAGTGCGCACTCAGGGGAGAGCATACTCAAGGGAGTGTACACTCAGGGGAGTGCTCATTCAGTGGAGTGCACACTCAGGGGAGTCCTGACTCAGGCAAGTTCACACTCAGGGGAGTGCACACTCAGGGGTGTCCTCACTCAGGCGAGTGCAAACTCAGGGGAGTGCACACTCAGGGGAATCCTCACTCAGGCGAGATCACACTCAGTAGTCCTCACTCAGGCGAGTGCACACTCAGGGGAGTGCACACTCAGGGGAAAACTCACTCAGGGAATTGCACACTCAGAGGAGCGCACACTCAGGGGAGTGCACACCCTGGGGAAGGAACACTCAGGGGAGTGCAAACTCAGGGGAGTGCACACTCAGGGGAGTGCACACTCAGGGGTTTCTTCACCCAGGGGAGTGCACACTCAGGGGAGTGCGCACTCAGGGGAGCGCTCACTCAGGGGAGTGCACACTCAGGGGAGTGCACACTCAGGGAAGTCCTCACTCTGGAGTGTGCAAACTCAGAGGGGTGCACACACAGGGGAGGGCTCGCCCTAAGGAGTCATCACTCAAGCGAGTGCCCCCTCAGGAGAGCGCTCACTCAGGGGCGATCACACTCAGGGGAGCCTCACTCAGGCGAGTTCACACTCAGGGCAGTGCACACTCAGGGGTGTCTTCACACAGGCGAGTACACACTCAGGGGAGTTCGCACTCAGGGAAGTGCTCACTCAGGGGAGCACACACTCAGGGGAACGCAATCTCAGGGGAGCGCACACCCAGGAGAGGGCACACTCAGGGGAGTCCTGACTCAGGAGACTGCGAACTCAGGGGAGTGCACACACAGGGTAGTCCTCACTCAGGAGAGTGCGAACTCAGGGGAGTGCACACTCTGGGGAGTGCTCACTCAGGGGAGCCCTCACTCAGGCTAGTGCACATTCAGGAGAGTTCTCACTCAGGGGAGCACTCACTCAGGGGACTGTGCACTCAGGGGAGTGCGCACCAAAGGAATGCAAACTCAGGGGAGCACACACTCAAGGGAGCGCACACTCAGGGGAGTGCACAGTCAGGGGAGTCCTCACTCAGGAGAGTGCGAACTCAGAGGAGTGCACACACAGCGGAGTGCTCATTCAGGGGACTGCACACTAAGGGGAGTCTTCTCTCAGGCGACTGCACATTCAGGGTAGTGCACACTCAGGAGAGAGCACACTCAGGGGAGTGCACACTCAGGGGAGTGCTCACTCAGGCAAGTTCACACTCAGGGGAGTGCACACTCAGGGATGTCCTCACTCAGGCGAATGCACACTCAGGGGAATGTGCACTCAGGGGAGTGCACACTCAGGTGAGCATGCACTCAGGGGAGTGCACACTCAGAGGAGTCCTCACTCTGGCGAGTTCACACTCAGTAGTCCTCACTCAGGCGAGTGCACACTCAGGGCAGTGCACACTCAGAGGAGTGCTCACTCAGGGAAGTGCACACTCAGGGGAGTACACACTCAGGGGAGTGCACACTCCGGAGAGCGTACACTCAGGGTAGGGCACACTCAGGGAAGTCCTCACTCAGGAGAGTGCAAACTAAGAGGAGTGTACACTCAGGGGAGCACTCACTCAGGGGAGTGCACACCCTGGGGAGCGAAAACTCAGGGGAGTGCACACTCAGGGGAGTGCACACTCAGGAGCATCTTCACCCAGGTGAGTCCACACTCAGGGGAGTGTGTACTCAGGGGAGCGCTCACTCAGCAGAGTGCACACACAGGGAAACGCACACTCAGGGGAGTGCACACCGTGGGGAGGGAACACACAGGGGAGTGCACACTCAGGGGTGTGTACACTCATGGGTGCCTTCACACAGGCGAGTGCACACTCAGGGGAGTGCGCACTCAGGGGAGTGCACATCCTGAAGAGTGAACACTCAGGGGAGTGCACACTCAGGGGAGTGCACACTCAGGGGTGTCTACACCCAGGCGAGTGCACACTCAGCGGAGTGCACACTCAGGGGAGCGCACACTCAGGGGAGTGCACACACTGAAGAGTGAACACTCAGGGGAGTGCTCCCTCAGGGGAGTGCACACTCAGGGGAGAGCACACTCAAGGGAGTGTACACTCAGGGGAGTGCTCATTCAGTGGAGTGCACACCCAGGGGAGTCCTCACTCAGGCAAGTTCACACTCAGGGGAGTGCACACTCAGGGGTGTCCTCACTCAGGCGAGTGCACACTCAGGGGAGTGCACACTCTGGGGAGTGCACACTCAGGTGAGCATGCACTCAGGGGAGTGCATACTCAGGGGAGTCCTCACTAAGGCGAGTTCACACTCAGTAGTCCTCACTCAGGCGAGTGCACACTCAGGGGTGTGCACACTCAGGGGAGCACTCACTCAGGGAATTGCACACTCAGAGGAGCGCACACTCAGGGGAGTGCACACCCTGGGGAAGGAACACTCAGGGAAGTACAAACTCAGGGGAGTGCACACTCAGGGGAGTGCACACTCAGGGGTTTCTTCACCCAGGGGAGTGCACACACAGGGGAGTGCGCACTCAGGGGAGCGCTCACTCAGGGGAGTGCACACTCAGAGGAGTGCACACTCAGGGAAGTCCTCACTCTGGAGTGTCCAAACTCAGAGGGGTGCACACACAGGGGAGGGCTCACCCAAAGGAGTCATCACTCAAGCGAGTGCCCCTTCAGGAGAGCACTCACTCAGGGGCGATCACACTCAGGGGAGCCTCACTCAGGCGAGTTCACGCTCAGGGGAGTGCACACCCAGGGGTGTCTTCACACAGGCGAGTGCACACTCAGGGGGGTGTACACACAGGGGAGAGCACACTCAGGGGAGTGTACACTCAGGGGAGTGCTCATTCAGTGGAGTGCACACTCAGGGAAGTCCTCACTCAGGTGAGTTCACACTCAGGGGTGTTCACACTCAGGGGTGTCCTCACCCAGGGTAGTGCACATGCAGGAGAGTTCGCACTCAGAGTAGTGCTCACTCAGGGGAGTGCACACTCAGGGGAGCGCAATCTCAGGGAAGAGCACACTCAGGGGAGAGCACACTCAGGGGAGTCCTCACTCAGGCGAGTGCAATCTCAGGTCAGAGCGCACTCAGGGGAGCGCTCACTCAGGGGAGTGCACACTCAGGGGAGCGCACACTCAGGTGAGTGCACTCTCAGTGGCATCCTCACTCAGGAGAGTGTGAAATAACAGGAGTGCACACTCAGGGGAGTGCTCACACAGGGGAGTGCACACTCAGGGGTGTCCTCACTCAGGTGAGTGTACACTCAGGGGAGTGCACACTCAGGGAGGGCACACCAGGAGAGTCTTCGGTCAGGAAAGTGCGAACTCAGAGGAGTGCACATTCAGCAGAGTGCTCACTCAGGGGTGTGCACACCCTGGGGTGTCCTCACTCAGGCGAGTGCACACTCAGGGGAGTGCTCACTCAGGGGCGTGCACACTCAAGTGAGCATACACTCAGGGGAGTGCACACTCAAGGGAGTCCTCACTCAGGTGAGTTCACCTCATGGCTGTGCACACTCAGTAGTCCTCACTCAGGCGAGTGCACACACAGGGGAGTGCCCACTCAGGGGAGGGTTCACTCAGGGCAGTGCACACACAGGGGAGCGCATAATCTGGGGAGTTCACACTCAGCCGGGTCCTCACTTAGGAGAGTGCAAACTCAGAGGAGTGCACACTCAGGGGAGTGCTCATTCAGGGGAGTGCACACTCTGGATATTCCTCACTCAGACGATGGCACACTCAGGGGAGTGCACACTCAGGGAGGCGCTCACGAAGCGGAGTGCCCCTCAGGTGAGCGCTTACTCAGGGGAGTGCACACTCAGGGGATCAAACCGGACCAGACTGGCTCAAACAGGATTTGTCCAACTCAATCCAGACCAGACCGGCTCAACCGGTTTTGACCGGCTCAAACTGGAGCAGACCGGCTGAAACTGGTTAGGATCGGCTCAAACCAGACCAGACCAGCTGAATCAGATCAAACAGGACCAGACCGGCTTAAACCGGTTTTGACAGGCTCAAACCGGGCCAGACCGGCTCAAACCGGATCAGACCGGCTCAAACCGGTCCAAACAGGAACCAGACTGGCTTAAACCGGGTTAATCCGTACCAGACTGGCTCAAACCGGTTTTGACCGCCTCAAATCGGACCAGACAGGCACTAACCGGTTTTGACTGGCTCAAACCGCACTCAAACCAGACCATACTGGCTCAAACCGGTTTTGACAGGCCCAAACCCGACCAGAGTGGCTGAAACCGGAGCAGACCGACTCAATCCGGTTTTGAACAGCTCAAACACGACCGGATCGGCTAAAACCGCACCAGACCGGCTCAAACTGGTGTCGACCGGCTCAAACTGGACCAGACCCACTCAAACCGGTTTTCACCGGCTCAAACCAGACCAGACTGGCTCAAACCGGCTAAAACCAGACAAGACAGGGTCGAACCTGGTGTGTCTGTCTCAAACCGGACTCAAACCCTACCAGACCGCCTCATACCGGGTTTCACCGGCTGAATTCAGACTCATACCGGACCAGATCGGCTCAATTCGGTTTTGATCGGCTCAAACCCGACCAGAATGGCACAAACTGGATCAAACCTTTACCAGTCTGGTTCAAACCGGTTTGGACCGGCTCAAACCGGACCAGACCAGCAAAAACCAGTCCAGACCCGCTTAAACTGGATCAAGTCGGACCAGACCGGCTCTTAGACCATCTCAAGCCGGTTTTGATCGGCTCAATACGGACCAGACCGGCTCAAACAGGACCAGACCGGCTAAAACCGGTGTTGACCGTCTGAAACCAAACCAGACTGCCTTAAACCGGACCAGACTGGCTCAAAACGGGTTTGACCTGTTCAAACCGGATTCAAACCATACCAGACCTTCTCCAACCGGGTTTGACCAGCTCAAACCGGACCAGACTCGCTCAAAACGGTTCAAACCGGACCAGACCGGCCCTTAGACCGGTTCAAACCGGTTTTGACCGGCTCAAACCGGACTCAAACCTGACGAGACCGGCTCAAACCGGTGTTGACTGGTTTAAACCAGACCAGACTGGCTCAAACCGTTGTTTACCGGCTCAAACCGGACCAGAACCACTCAAATGGGTTTTCACCGGCTCAAACCAGATCATACCGGCTCAACATGATCAAACCGGACCAGACCGGCTTAAACCGGATCAAACAGGACCAGATCGGCCGAAACCGGACCAGACAGGCTCAAACCGGTTTTGACTGGCTCAAACCCGACCAGACCGGCTAAAACCGGACCACACCTGTTCAAACCGGACTCAAACCAGAGTAGACCGGCTCAAACCGGTTTTGAACGGCTCAAATCGGACCAGAGCAGCACAAACCGATTTTGACCGGCTCAAAACCGACTCAAACAGGACCAGATCGGCTCAAACCGGTTTTGACCAGCTCAAACCCAACCACACCAGGTGAAATCAGACCAGACTGGCTGAAACCGGTTTCGACCCCTCAAACCCAACCAGACCGGCTAAAACTGGACCAGACTGGCTCACATCAGTTTTGACCGGCTCAAACCGAACCAGACTGGCTCAACTGGATCAAACCGGACCAGACCGGCTTAAACTGGATCAAACCGGCCCAGATTGGCTCTTAGACCGTCTCAAACCGGTTTTGATCTGCTCAATACGGACCAGAATGCCTCAAACCGGTGTTGACCGGCTAAAACCGGACCAGACCGTCTCAAACCGGACTCAAACCGGACCAGACCGGCTCAAACCGGTGTTGACCACCTCAAACTGGACTCAAACTGTACAAGACCGGCTCCAACCGGTGCTAACCAGCTCAAACTGGACTCAAACAAGACCAGGCCCGCTCAAACCGGGTTTGACTGGCTAAAACCAGACCATACCGGCTCAACCAGATCAAACTGGACCAGACTGGCTTAAACCAGATCAAACCGGACCACACCGGCTCAAACCGGTTTTGACTGGCTCAAATAGGACCACACTGCATCATACCGGATCAAACCGGACTAGACTGGCTCAAACCGGTTTTGACCAGCTCAAAAAAGCCCAGACCTGCTCTACCGGATCAAACCGGACCAGACCAGCTCAAATCAGCTCAAACCGCACCAGACCGGCTTAAACAGGATCTGACCAGCTCACACTGCACCAGAGCGGCTCAATCCAGTTTTGACCGGCTCAAATTGGACTCAAACCGGAACAGACCGGCTCAAACCTGTTTTGACCAGCTCAAACTGGACCAGACAGAATCAAACCGGATCAAAGCGGACCAGACTGGCTTAAACCAAACCAGACTGGCTCAAACAGGGTTTGACTGGCTCAAACCAGACTCAAACCGGACCAGAACGGCTCAAACCGGGTTAGACTGGCTCTAACCAGACCAGACCAGCTCAAACCGGTTTTGACCGGCTCAAATCGGACTCAAACCGGACCAGACCAGCTCAAACCATGTGTTGACCGGCTCAAATCGGACTCAAACCGGACCAGACCGCCTCAAACCGATGTTGACTGGCTCGAACCAGACTCAAACTGGACCAGAACGGCTCAAACCGGACCAGACTGGCTCAAACCGGATCAAAACGTACCAGACCAGCTCAAACCGGTTTTGAGCAGCTGAAACCGGACCAGACCAGCGCAAACCGGACTCAAACCGGACCAGACCGGCTGAAAACGATTTTGACCAGCTCAAATCAGAGCAGACCGGCTCAAACCGGTTTTGACCAGCTCAGAAAAGCCCAGACCGGCTCTACCGGATCAAACCGGACCAGACCGGCTCACACCGAATCAAACCAAATCAAACCGTACCAGACCGGCTCTTAGACCAGATCAAACCTGACCAGACCAGCTCACACCCATTTTGACCGGGTCAAACCAGAAAAGACGGGCTCAACCGGATCAAACCGGACCAGACCGCCTTTAACCAGATCAAACTGGACTAGAACGGCTCAAACCAGGGTTGACCGGCTCAAACCCGACCAGACTGGCTTAAACTGAACCAGACTGGCTCAAACAGTGTTTGCCGGCTCAAACCAGACTCAAACCAGACCAGAACGGCTGAAACCGGATTAGAGTGGCTCAAACCGGACCAGGCCGGCTCAAACCGAATGAAACCGGACCAGACCGCATCCAACAGCTTTTGACTCGCTGAAATCGTACTCAAACCCGACCAGACCGGCTGAAATGGGACGAGACCGGCTCAAACCGGTTTTGACCGGGTCAAATCGGACCAGACTGGCACAAACCGGTTTTGACCGGCTCAAACGTGACCAGACCGTCTGAAACCGGACCAGACAGGCTCTAACCGGTTTTGACTGGCTCAAACCCTACCAGACCAGCTAAAACCCGACCAGACCTGTTCAAACTGGACTCAAACCGGAATAGACCGGCTCAAACTGGTTTTGACTGGCTCAAAGCGGACTAGACGGGCTCTGACCGGTTATGAACGGCTCAAACTGCACTCAAACCGGACCAGACCGTCTCAAACTGGTGTTGTCTGGCTCCAACTGTACTCAAACCGGACCAGACCGGCTCAAACCGGTTTTGACTGGCTCAAACCGGACTCAAACCGGACCAGACCGTCTCAAACCCGTTTTGACCGGCTCAAACCCGACCAGACTGGCTGAAACCGGACGAGACCGGCTCAAACCGGTTTGGACGGGCTCAAACCAGACCAGACTGGCTGAACCAGATCAAAGCAGAACAGACCGGCTCAAACCGGATCAAAGCGGACCAGAACCACTCAAACCGGATCAAACCGGAGCAGACCGGCTCAAACCGGTTTTGACCAGCTCAAAGCAGACTAGACCGGCTCTAACCGGTTATGACCGGCTAAAACCTCACTCAAACCGGACCAGACCATCTCAAACTGTTGTTGTCCGGCTCAAACCGGACTCCAACCAGACCAGATTGGCTCAAACAGGTTTTGACTGGCTCAAAACGGACTCAAACCGGACAAGACCGTCTCAAACCCGTTTTGACTGGAACAAACCCCACCAGACCGGCTAAAACCGGAACAGACCTGCTCAAACCTGTTTTGACCGGCTCAAACCAGACGAGACCAGCACTAACCGGATCAAAACGGACCAGACCGGCACTTAGACCACCTCAAACCGGTTTTGACCGGCTCAATACAGACAAGACCGGCTCAAACTGGTTTTGACCTGTTCAAACCGGACTCAAACCGGACCAGAGCGGCTCAAATCGGATTTGACCGGCTGAAATCACACCATACCGGCTCAACCAGGTCAAACCGGACCAGACCTGCTTAAACCGGATCAAACCAGACGAGACCGGCCGAAACCGGGCCACATAGGCTCAAACCCGTTTTGACCGGCTCAAACCCGTCCAGAACGGCTAAAACTGGACCAGACCGGATCAATCCAGACTCTAACCGGACCAGACCAGCTCAAACGGGTTTTCACCGGCTCAAACCAGACCATACCGGCTCAACCGGATCAAACCGGACCAGACCGGCTTAAACCGGATCAAACCGGACCAGATCGGCTGAAACCGGACCAGACAGGCTCAAACCGGTTTTGACCAGTTCAAACACGACCAGACTGGCTAAAACCGGAACAGACCGGTTCAAACCGGACTCAACCCGGAGTAGACTGGCTCAAACCGGTTTTGACCAGCTCAAATCGGACCAGAGCAGAACAAACCGATTTTGACCGGCTCAAACCAGACTCAAACAGGACCAGATCGGCTCAAACCGGTTTTGACCAGCTCAAACCCAACCAGACCGGCTAAAACCGGACCAGACTGGCTCACATCAGTTTTGACCAGCTCAAACCGAACCAGACCAGCTCAACTGGATCAAACCGGAGCAGACCGGCTTAAACCGGATCAAACCACCCCAGATTGGCTCTTAGACCGTCTCAAACCGATTTTGATCCGCTCAATACGGACCAGAACAGCTCAAACCGGTTTTGACCGGCTAAAACCGGACCAGACCGTCTCAAACCGGACTCAAACCGAACCAGACCAACTCTAACCGGTTTTGACCGGCTCAAACTCGACCAGACTGGCTAAAACCAGACCATACCAGCTCTACCGAATCAAACCAGGCCAGACAGGCTTAAACCAGATCAAACCGGACCAGACCGGCTCAAACCGGTGTTGACCGGCTCAAATCGGACCAGACCAGCACAAACCGGCTGTGACCGGCTCAAACCGGACTCAAACCGGACCAGACCATCTCAAACCAGTTTTGACCGGCTCAAACCGGACCAGACCGGCTCAAACCGGTTTTGACCGGCTCAAACTGGACCAGACTGGCTCAAACCGCTTTTGACCGGCTCAAAGCAGATCACACACGCTCAAACCGGATCAAATCGGACAAGACCTGCTCTAACCGGTTTTGAAGAGCTCAAAGCGGACCAGACCAGCTGAAACCAGTTAGGACGGGATCACACCAGACCAGACCGGTGCAACCAGATCAAACCGGACCAGACCAGCTTAAACCGGTTTTGATAGGCTCAAACCGGGAGAGACCGGCTCAAACCGGAGCAGACCGGCTCAAACTGGATCAAACCGGACCAGGCCAGCTTCACCCGGATTAAACCATACCAGACCGGCTCAAACCGGTTGTGACCGGCTCAAATCGGACCAGACCGGCACTAACCAGTTTTGACAGGCTCAAACCGCACTCAAACTCTACCAGAGCGTGCACTCAGGAGAATAAACGCTCAGGGGAATGCCCACTCAGGGAAGCACTCAGAAACGGGAGTGCGCACTCAGTTGAGCGCTCACTCAGGGGAGTGCACACTCAGGGGAGTGCACACACAGTACAGTCCTCACTCAAGCGAGTGCACCCTCAGGGGAGTGCACACACAGGGGAGAGTTCACACAGGGGTGTGCACACTCAGGGGAGTGCGCACTCAGGAGAGTGCAAACCCAGGGGAGTTCTTACTCAGGAGAGTGCGAACTCAGAGGAGTGCACAGTCAGGGGAGTGCTCACTCAGGAGAGTGCACACTAAGGGGTGTCCTCAGTCAGATGAGTGCACTCTCAGGGGAGTGTGCACTCAGGGGAGCGCTCATTCAGGGGAGTGCACACTCAGGGGAGCGCTCACACAGGGTAGTGCCCACTCAGGGGAGTGGACACTCAGGGGTGTCCTCACCCAGGCAAGTGCACACCCTGGGGAGTGTGTACTCAGGGTAGTGCTCACTCAGGGGAGTGCACACTCAGGGGAGCGCAATCTCAGGGGAGCACACACTCAGGGGAGTGTACACTCAGGGGAGTGCTCATTCAGGAGAGTGCACACACAGGGGAGTGTACACTCAGGGGAACGCTCACGCAGGAGAGTGCCCACTCAGGTGAGCGCTCACACATGGGAGTGCACACCCAGGGGAGTGCACACTCAGGGGAGTCCTCACTCAGGAGAGTGAAAACTCAGAGGAGTGCACACTCAGGGGAGTGATCACTCAGGGGAGTCATCACTCAGGCGAGTGCTCACTCAGGGGAGTGCACACTCAGGGGAGCCTCACTCAGTGGAGTGTACACACAAGGGAGTGCACACTCAGGAGAGCGCACACTCAGGGAAGTGTACACTCAGGGGATTGCTCATTCAGTGGAGTGCACACTCAGGGGTACCTCACTCAGGCGAGTTCACATTCAGGGAAGTGCACACTCAGGGGTGTCCTCACCCAGGCGAGTGCACATTTAGGGGACTTTGCACACAGGGGAGCACTCACTCAGGGGAGTGCACACTCAGGGAAGTCCTCACTCAGGAAAGTGCAAACTCAGAGGAGTGCACACTCAGGGGAGGGCTCACTCAAAGGAGTCATCACTCAAGCGAGTGCCCCTCAGGTGAGCGCTCAGTCAGGGGAGTGCACACTCAGGGGAGAGCACACTCAGGGGAGTGTACACTCATGGGAGTGCTCATTCAGTGGAGTGCACACTCAGGGGAGTCCTCACTCAGGCCAGTTCACACTCAGGGGAGTGATCACACAGGGGTGTCCTCACCCACGCGAGGGCACACTCAGGGGTGTTTGCACTCAGGGAAGTGCTCACTCAGGGGAGCGCACACTCAGGGGAGCGCAATCTCAGGGGAGCAAACACTCAGGAGAGTGCACACTCAGGCGAGTCCTCACTCAGGTGAGTGCGAACTCAGAGGAGTGCACACTCAGGGTAGTGCACATTCAGGGGAGTGCACACTCAAGGGAGACCTCACTCAGGCGAGTGCACACTCAGGGGTGGGCACACTCAGAGGAGTGCTCACACAGGGGAGAGCACGCTGAGGGGAGTTCCCTCACAGGCGAGTGCACACTCGGGGGAGTGCACACTCAGAGTAGTCTTCACTCAGGCAAGTGCACTCTCAGGTGAGAACACACTCAGGGGAGCACACACTCAGGGGAGTGCACACTCAGGGGAGCACACACTCAGGGGAGTGCACACTCAGTGGAGTCCTCACTCAGGAGAGTGTGAACTAAGCAGAGTGCACACTCGGGTATGATCACTCAGGGGAGTGCACACTAAGGGGAGTCCTCACTCAGGCGAGTGTACACTCAGGAGAGTGCACACTCAGGGGAGTGCTCACTCGGGGGAGTGCACACTCAGAGGAGCTCACACACAGGGGAGCACACACTCAGGGGAGTGCACACCAGGGGAGTCCTCATTCAGGAGTGTGCGAACTCAGAGGAGTGCACACTCAGCGGAGTGCTCACTCAGGGGAGTGCACACTCAGGGGTGTCCTCACTCAGGCGAGTGCACACTCAGGTGAGTGCCCACTCAGGGGAGTACACACTCAGGTGAGCATACACTCAGGGGACTGCACACTCAGGGAGTCCTCACTAAGGAGAGTGCGAACTCAGGGGAGCGAAATCTCAGGGCAGCACACACTCAGGGGAGTGCACACTCAGGGGAGTCCACACTCAGGAGAGTACGAACTCAGAGGAGTGCACATTCAGGGGAGTGCTCATTCAGGGGAGTACACACTCGGCGAGTCCTGAATCAGACGAGTGCACACTCAGGGTGTGCACACTCAGGGAGGCGCTCACAAAGCGGAGTGCCCACTCAGGTGAGTGCTCACTCAGGGAGTGCACACTCAGGGGATCAAACCGGACCAGACCAGTTCAAACCGGTTTTGACCGGCTCAAACCAGACCAAACGGGCTCAAACGGATCAAACCAGACCAGACCGGCTCAAACCGGTTTTGACCAGCTCAAAAAAGACCAGACCAGCTCAACCGGATCAAACCGGAACAGACCGGCTCAAACTGCCTCAAACCAGACCAGAACAGCTCAAACAGGATTTGACCAGCTCACACCGGACTAGACCGGCTGAAACCGGTTTCGACCGGCTCAAACTGGACTGAAACCTGAACAGACCGGCTCAAACCGGATTTGGCCAGCTCATACCGGACCAGACAGACACAAATCGGATCAAACCAGACCAGACCGGCTCTTAGACCGGCTCAAACCGGTTTTGATCGGCTCAAATCGGAGCAGACAGGAACAACCCGTTTTTGACCGGGTCAAACCGGACTCAAATCGGAGCAGACCGGCTCAAACTGCTTTTGACCAGCTCAAACGAAACTGAATCCGGACCAGACCGGCTCAAACCGGCGTTAACCGGCTGAAACTGGACTCAAACCGGACCAGACCGGCTCACACCGGTTTTGACCAGCTCAAACCGAACCAGACCAGCTCAACTGGATCAAACCAGATCAGACCCACTTAAACCAGATCAAACTGGACCAGACCGGCTCTTAGACCGTCTCTAACAGGTTTTCATCGTCTCAATACGGCCCAGACAGGCTCAAACCGGTTTTGATGGGCTCATACCAGACCAGACCGTCTCAAACGAGACTCAAACCGGACCATACCTGCTCAAACCGGTTTTGACCATGTCAAACCAGACCAGTCCGGCTAAACCAAATCAAACCGGACCAGACCGGCTTTAACTGGATCAAACCGGACTCAAACCAGACAAGACCAGCTCAAACCAGTTTGGACCGGCTCATACCAGACCATACAGGCTCAACCAGATTAAAGCGGACTAGACCGGATCAAACCGGATCAAACCAGACCAGAACCGCTCAAACCGGATCAAACCAGACCAGACCGGCTCAAACGTGTTTTGACCGGCTCAAACCGGACTCAAACCGAACCCTACCGGCTCAAACCGGTTTTGACCGGCTCAAACCGGACCAGGACCAGACCGTCTCAATCCGGACTCAAACCGGTCCAGACCGGATCAAACCGATGTTGACTGGCTCAAACCGGACTCAAACTGGAGCAGACAGCTGAAACCAGTTTTGACCTGCTCAAACCTGACCAGAACGGCTCAAACCGGATTTGACCAGCTAAAGTCGTACCAGACCGGCACAAACCGGTTTTGACCATATCAAACCAGACTCAAACCGGACCAGACCGGCTCATACCAGTTTTTAGCGGCTGAAAACCAACCAGATTGGCTAAAACCGGACCAGACCGGCTCAAACCGGGTTTGACTGGCTCAAACCGGACCCAATTCGGAACAGACTGGCTCAAACCGGTGTTGACCAGCTCAAAATGGACTGAAGCCGGACCAGACCGGCTCAAACCGTTTTCGGCCGGCTCAAACTGGACCAGGATCAGACCGGCTCAAACCGGACTCAAACCGTACCAGACCGGCTCAAACGGGTGTAGACCGACTCAAACTGGACCCAAACCGGACCAGACAGGCTCCAACCTGTTTTGACCAGCTCAAACAGGACCAGACCGGCTCAACTGGACCAAATCGGACCAGACCGGCTTGAACCGGATCAAACCGGACCAGACCGGCTCCAACCGGTTTTGACTGGCTCAAACCAGGCCAGACTGGCTCCAACCGGTTTTGACCAGCTCAAACCCGGCCAGACTGGCTCAAACCGGACCAGACTGGCTCAAACCAATTTTGACCGGCTCATACCAGACCAGACAGGCTCAAACCGGGCCATACCGGCTCAAATCGGATCTAACCGGACTCAAACCGGTTTTCATCGGCTCAATCCGGACCAGACCGCATCACACCGGTTTTGACCGGCTCAAACTGGACTCAAACCGGACCAGACCAGCTCAAAACAGACTCAAACCAGACACGACCGGCTCAAATCGGTTTTGACCGGCTCAAACTCAACCAGACCGGCACATACCAGATCAAACCCGACAAGACGGGCTCTTACACTGGCTCAAACCGGTTTTGACCGGCTCAATACGGACCAGACCGACTGAAACCAGTTTTGACCGGCTCAAACCGGACTCACACTGGACCAGAACGGCTCAAACCGGTTTTGATCGGCTCAAAGTACACCAGACCGGTTCAACCGGATCAAACCGGACCAGACTGGCTCAAACCGGATCAAACCGGAGCAGACGGGCTCCAACCTGTTTCGAACATATTAGACCGGCTCAAACCGGTTTTAACTGGCTCAAATCGAACTAGACCAGCTCAAACCGCTTTGGAATGGCCCAAACCGTTCTCAAACCGGTTTTGACCGGCTCAAACTGGACCAGACCGGCTCAAACCGGTTTTCACAGTCTCAAATCTCACCAGACCGGCACAAACCGGTTTTGACCGACCCCAACCCGATCAGACCGTCTCAAAGCGGTTTGGACCGGCTCAAACCAGACCAGACCGGCTCAACCGGATCAAACCGGACCAGACTGGCTCTTAGACTGGCTGAAACCCGACCAGATGGGCTCAAAGCAGACCAGACCGTCTCACACAGGTTTTGACTGGCTCAAACCAGACCAGACTGGCTCGACCAGATCAAACCGGACCAGACCGGATCTTAGACCGGCTCAAAACCGTTTTGATTGGCTAAATACGGAGCAGACCAGCTCAAACGGGTTTTGAACGGCTCAAACCGGACTCAAACCGGACAAGACGGGCTCAAACTATTGTTGACGGGCTCAAACAGGACTCAAACCGGACCAGACCGGCTAAAAGCAGTGTTGACCGGCTCAAACCGAAATCAAACCGGACCAGAACAGCTCAAACCGGTTTAGACTGGCTCAAACCAGACCAGAACGGCTCATCCAGATCAAACCAGACCAGACCGGCTCAAACCAGATCAAACCGGACCAGACCGGCTCAAACCAGATCAAACTGGACCAGACCGGATCAAACCGGTTTTGAGCGGCTCAAACTGGACTCAAACCGGACCACACTGTCTGAAAAGGGTTGGGACCGGCTCAAACCGGCTTAAATCGGACCAGACCGGCTCAAACCGGTTTTGACTGGCTCAAACTCGACCAGACCGGCTAAAACCAAACCAGAGTGGCTAAAACCAAATCAGACGGGCTCAAACCCGTTTTGACCAGCTGAAACCAGACCAGACCGGATCAAACCTGGCCAGACCAGCTCTAATCGGATCAAACCAGACCCGACCGGCTCATACAAGCTCCAACAGGACCAGACCGGCTCAGACCGGACTCAAGCCGGACCAGACCGGCTGAAAACGGGTTTGACCGGTGCAAACAGGACCAGACCGTCTTAACCGGATCAAAGCGGTTCAAACGGCTCAAACCAGTTATGACCGGCTCAAACCAGACCACACAGGCTCAACCGGATCAAACCAGACCACACTGGCTCAAACCGGTTTTGACCGGCTCAAAATGGACAGGACAGGCTCAAACCGGATCAAACCGGACCAGACCAGCTGAAAATGGTTTTCACCAGTTCAAACCAGACTCAAACTGGAACAGACCGTCTCAAACCGGTTTTGACCGGCTCAAACTCAGAGGAGTGCACACTCAGGGGAGTGCTCACTCAGGGGAGTGCACACTCAGGGGTGTCCTCTCCCCGGAGAGTGCACACTCAGGGGAGTGCGCACTCAGGGTTGTGCTCACAAATTGGAGCGCACACTCTGGTGAGCACGCACTCAGGGGAGTGCACACTCAGGGGAGTGCACACACAGGGTAGTGCACACTCAGGGTAGTGCACACTCAGGGGTGTGCACACTCAGGGGAGTGCACACTCAGCGGAGAGCACACTCAGGGGAGCGAACACTCAGGGGAGTGCTCACTCAGCCGAGTCTTCACTCACGAGAGTGCAAACTCAGAGGAGTGCACACTCAGGGGAGTGGTCATTCAGGGGAGTTCACACCCAGGGGAGTCCTCACTCAGGCGAGTCCACAATCAGGGGAATGCCCACTCAGGGAAGCGCTCACAAAGGGGAGTGCCCACTCAGGTGAGCGCTCACTCAGGGGAGTGCACACTCAGTAGAGTCCTCACTCAAGCGAGTGCACCCTCTGGGGAGTGCACACACAGGGGAGAGCTCACGGGAGTGCACACTCAGGGGAGCACACATTCAGGGGAGTGCACACTCAGGAGAGTGCACACCAAGGGGTGTTCTCACTCAGGAGAGTGTGAACTCAGAGGAGTGCACCCTCAGGGAAGAGCTCACACAGGAGAGTGCACACTCAGGGGTGTCCTCACCCAAGCGAGTGCACACTCAGAGGAGTGCACACTCAGGGGCGTGCACACTCAGGTGAGCATACACTCAGGGGAGTGCACACTCAGGGGAGTGCAATCTGAGGGGAGTGCACACTCAGGGGAGTGTACACTCAGGGGAGTGCTCATTCACGGGAGTGCACACTCAGGGGAGTCCTCATGCAGGGGAGTGAACACACAGGGGAGTGCACACTCAGGGGAACGCTCACGCAGGAGAGTGCCCACCCAGGTGAGTGCTCACACATGGGAGTGCACACTCAGGGGGTACTCATTCAGGTGAGTGCACACTCAGAGTAGTCCTCACTCAGGCGAGTGAACACTCAGGGGAGTGCACACTCAGGGGAGCCCTCACTCAGGGGAGTGCACTCTCACAGGAGTCCTCACTCAGGAGAGTGTAAACTCAGAGGAGTGCACACTCATGGGAGTGCACATTCAGTGGAGTGCACACACAGGAGTGTCCTCACTCAGGTGAGTGCACACACAGAGGAGTGCACTCTCAGGGGAGCACTCACACAGGTGAGTGCACACTCAGGTGAGCACACACCCAGGGGAATCCACACTCAGGGGAGTCCTCACTCAGGAGAGTGCGAAATGAGAGGAGTGCACACTCAGGGGTGTCCTCACCAAGGCGAATGTACACTCAGGGGAGTCCTCCCTCAGGCGAGTGCAAACTCAGAGGGGTGCACACTCAGGGGAGCGCTCACTCGGGGAGGGCACACTCAGGGGAGTCCTCACTCAGGAGAGTGCAAACTCAGAGGAGTGCACACTCAGGTGAGCGCTCACTCAGGGGAGTGCACACCCTGGGGAGTGAACACTCAGGGGAGTGCACACTCAGGGGAGTGCACACTCAGGGGTCTCTTCACACAGATGAGTCCGCACTCAGGGGAGTGTGCACTCAGGGGAGCGCTCACTCAGGGGATTTCACGCTCAGGGGAGTGCAAACTCAGGGGAGTGCACACCCTGGGGAGTGAACACCCAGGGGAATGCACACTCAGGGGAGTGCACACTCAGGCGTGTCTTCACCCAGGCGAGTGCACACTCAGGGGAGTGTGCACTCATGGGAGCACTCACTCAGGGGAGTGCACGCTCAGGGGAGCACACACTCAGGTGAGTGCACACCTTGGGGAGTGAACACTCAGGGGAGTGCACATTCAGGGGAGTGCACACTCAGGGGAGTCCACACTCAGGGAAGTCCTCACTCAAGAGAGTGCAAACTCAGAAGAGTGCACACTCAGGGGAGGGCACACTCAAAGGAGTCATCACTCAAGCGAGTGCCCCCTCAGGAGAGCGCTCACTCAGGGGAACCTCAATCAGGCGAGTTCACACTCAGGGGAGTGCATACTCAGGGGTGTCTTCACCAAGGCGAGTTCACATTCAGGGGAGCGCACACTTAGGGGAGCGCTCACTCAGGGGAGTGCACACACAGGGGAGAGCACACTCAGGGCAGTGCACTCTCAGTGGCGTCCTCACTCAGGAGAGTGAACTAAGAGGAGTGCACATTCAGGGGAGTGCTCACTCAGGGGAGTGCACACTCAGTGGGGTCCTCACTCAGGAGAATGTGAATTAAGGGGAGTGCACACTCAGGGGAGCGCACACTCAGGGGAGCACACACTCAAGGGAGCGCACACTCAGGGGAGCGCACAGGCAGGGGAGTGTACACCAGGGGAGTCCTCACTCAGGAGAGTGTGAACTCAGCGAAGTGCACACTCAGCGGAGTGCTAACCCAGGGGAGTGCACACTCAGGGGTGTCCTCACTCAGGCGAGTGCACACTCAGGGGAGTGCACACTCAGGGGACCACTCACTCAGGGGAGTGCACACTCAGGGGAGTGTACACCCTGGGGAAGGAACACTCAGGGGTGTGCACACTCAGTAGTCCTCACTCAGGCTAGTGCACACTCAGGGGAGTGCACACTCAGGGGAGTGCACACTCAGGGGAGAGCAAACCCTGGGGAAGGAACACTCAGGGGAGTGTACACTCAGGGGAGTGCACACTCAGGGGTGTCTTCACCCAGGGGAGTGCACACACAGGGGAGTGCGCACTCAGGGGAGCGCTCACTCAGGGGAGTGCACAATCAGGGAGTACACACTCAGGGAGGTCCTCACTCAGGAGAGTGCGAACTCAGAGGGGTGCACACACAGGGGAGGGCTCATCCAAAGGAGTCATCACTCAAGCGAGTGCCCCTTCAGGAGAGCACTCACTCAGGGGAGTTCACACTCAGGTGAGCCTCACTCAGGCGAGTTCACACTCAGGGGAGTGCACACTCAGGGGTGTCTTCACCCAGGCGAGCGCACACTCAGGGGAGTGCGCACTCAGGGGAGATCATACTCAGGGGAGTGTACACTCAGCGGAGTGCTCATTCAGTGGAGTGCACACTCATGGGAGTCCTCACTCAGGCGAGTTCACACTCAGGGGAGTGCACACTCATGGGAGTCCTCACCCAGGGGAGTGCACACTCAGGGGAGTTCGCACTCAGGGAAGTCCTCACTCAGGGGAGCACACACTCAGGGGAGCGCAATCTCAGGGGAGAGCACACTCAGGGGAGTCCTCACTCAGGTGAGTGCACTCTCAGGTGAGAGCACACTCAGGGGAGCGCTCACTCAGGGGAGTGCATACTCAGGGGAGTGCAAACTCAGGGGAGTGCGCTCTCAGTGGCGTCCACACTCAGGAGTGTGAGAACTAACAGGAGTGCACACTCAGGGGAGTGCTCACTCAGGTGAGTGCACACTCAGGGGTGTCCTCACTCAGGTGAGTGTACACTCTGGGGAGTGCACAGTCATGGGAGCTCTCACTCAGGGGAGTGCACACTCAGGGGAGCGCACACAGAGGGGAGTGCACACCAGGAGAGTCCTCACTCAGGAGAGTGCGAACTCAGAGGAGTGCACATTCAGCGGAGTGCTAACTCAGGGAAGTGCACACTCAGGGGTGTCCTCACTCAGACGAGTGCACACTCAGGGGAGTGCGCACTCAGGGGCATGCACACTCAGGTGAGCATACACTCAGGGGAGTGCACATTCAGGGGAGTCCTCACTCAGGCGAGTTCACACTCATGGGTGTGCACACTCAGTAGTCCTCACTCAGGCGAGTGCACACTCAGGAGAGTGCCCACTCAGGGGAGCGCTCACTCAGGGGAGTGCTCACTCAGGGGAGCGCACACCCTGGGGAGTGCACACTCTGGCAAGTTCACACTCAGCCGGGTTCTCACTTAGGAGAGTGCGAACTCAGAGGAGTGCACATTCAGGGGAGTGCTCATTCGGGGAGTACACACTCAGGGGAGTCCTCACTCAGACGACGGCACACTCAGGAAGTGCACACTCAGGGAGGCACTCACAAAGCGGAGTGCCCACTCAGGTGAGCGCTCACTCAGGGGAGTGCACACTCAGGGGATCAAACCGGTCATGACCGGTTCTAACAGGATTTGACCAGCTCAATATGGACCAGACCGGCTCAAACGGTTTTGACCGGCTCAAACTGGAGCAGACCGGCTGAAACAGGCTAGGATCGGCTCAATCCAGACCAGACCAGCTGAACCGGATCAAACCGGACCATACCGGCTTAAACCGGTGTTGTCAGGCTCAAACCGGGCCAGACTGGCTCAAACCAGATCAGACCGGCTCAAACTGGTTCAAACAGGACCAGACCAGCTTAAACCGGATTAATCCATACCAGACCGGCTCAAACCGGTTTTGACCACCTCAAATCAGACCAGACAGGCACTAACCGGTTTTGACTGGCTCAAACCGCACTCAAACCGGACCAGACTGGCTCAAACCGGTTTTGACCTGCCAAAACCCGACCAGACCGGCTGAAACCGGACCAGACCGACACAAACCAGTTTTGAACGGCTCAAACATGACCGGATCGGCTAAAACCACAGCAGACCAGCTCATACTGGTGTCGACCGGCTCAAACAGGACCAGACTGGCTCAAACCGGTTTTCACCGGGTCAAACCAGACCAGACCGGCTCAAACCGGCTAAAACCGGAGCAGACCGGGTCGAACCAGGTTTGTCTGGCTCAAACTGGACTCAAACGCTACCAGACCGCCTCATACCGGGTTTGACCGGATCAATTCGGACTCATACCAGACCAGATCGGCTCAAACCAGTTTTGACCGGCTCAAAACCGACCAGAATGGCACAAACCGGATCAAACCGAACCAGTCGGGTTCATCCATTTTGGACCGGCTCAAAACGGACCAGACCGGCAAAATCCGGTCCAGACACACTTAAACCAGATAAAACCGAACCAGACGGGAAATTAGACCATCTTAAACCGGTTTTGATCAGCTCAATACGGACTATACCAGCTCAAACTGGACCAGACCGGCTGAAACTGGTGTTGACCATCTGAAACCAGACCAGACTACCTTAAACTGAACCAGACTGGCTCAAAACGGGTTTGACCGGTTCAAACCGGATTCAAACCATACCAGACCTACTCCAACCGGGTTTGACCGGCTCAAACTGGACCAGACCCACTCAAAACGGATCAAACCGGACCAGACCGGCCCTTAGACCGGCTCAAACCGGTTTTGACCAACTCAAACTGGACTCGAACCCGACCAGACCGGCTCAAACCGGTACTGACCGGTTCAAACCAGACCAGACTGGCTCAAACCGGTGTTGACTGGCTCAAACCGGACTCACACCAGACCAGACTAGCTAAAACACGTTTTGACCGGCTCAAACCAGAACAGACCACCTCAACCGGTTCAAACCGGACCAGACCGGCTCAGACCGGATTAAACCAAACAAGACCTGCTCAAACCAGTTTTCACCGGCTCAAACCGGACTCAAACCAGACCAGACCGGCTTATACCGGATCAAACCGGTTTTGACCGGCTCAATACGGACCATAACGTCTCAAACCAGTTTTGACCGCCTCAAACCAGATTCAAACCAGATCAGACCGGCTCAAACCGAACTCAAACCGGAACAGACCGGCTGAAAACGGTTTTGACCGGCTCAAACAGGACCAGACCGACTCAAACCTGTTTTGACCGGCTCAAACTGGACCAGACAGGCTAAAACCGGGTGAAACCGGACCAGACCAGCTGAAACCGGTTTTCACTGGGTCAAAGCGGACCAGACCGGCTCAAACCAGTTATGACCAGCTCAAACTGGTCTCAAACCGGACCAGACCGTCTCAAACTGGTGTTGACCAGCTCCAACCGCATTCAAACCGGACCAGACCGGCTCAAACCGGACCAAACCGATCCAGACCGTCTCAAACCGCTTTTGTCCAGCTCAAATCGGACTCAATCCGGACCACACCGTCTCAAACCGGTTTTGACCAGCTGAAACCGGAGCAGACCGGCTCAAACCGGTTTTGACCGGCTCAAATCTGACTCAAACCGGACCTGACCGGCTCAAACAGGTTTTGACCGGCTCAAACCCGTCCAGTCTGGCTCAATCCGGATCATACCAGATCAGAACGGCTAGTAGACTGTCTCAAACCGGTTTCGACTGGCTCAATACGGACCAGACCGGCTCAAACCGGTTTTGTCTGGCTCAAACCAGACTGAAACCGGACCAGAACAGCTCAAACCATACCAGACCACCTCAAACCGGTTTGGACCGGCTCAAATCGGACTCAAACCAGACCAGACCGGCTGAAACCGGTTTTGACCGGCTCAAACCCGACCAGACCGGCAAAAACCGGATGAAACCGAACCAGACCAGCTCAAACCGATTTGGACTGGCTCAAACAGGACCAGACCGGCTCAAACCAGTCCAGACTGGCTTAAACCAGATCAATCCAGACCAGACCGGCTCTTAGACGGTCTCAAACCGGTTTTGATCGGCTCAATACGGACCAGAACGGCTCAAACCGGTTTTCACCGGCTCAAACCAGACCAGACCATCTCAAACCGGACTCAAACTGGACCGGACAGCCTCAAACCGATTTTGACCGGCTCATACCAGTACAGACCGGCTCAACCGTATCAAACCGGACCCGACGGCTTAAACCAGATCAAACCGGACCAGACGGGCTCAAATCGGTGTTGACCGGCTCAAACCCGACCAGACTGGCTCAAACCAAACCAGACT
This sequence comes from Chlorocebus sabaeus, assembly GCF_047675955.1. Taxonomy (NCBI): domain Eukaryota; kingdom Metazoa; phylum Chordata; class Mammalia; order Primates; family Cercopithecidae; genus Chlorocebus; species Chlorocebus sabaeus. Next base: position 1,645,403 of record NW_027327593.1, read on the forward strand.
GGCTCAAACCAGCTTTGACTGGCTCAAACCGGAATCAAACCGGACCAGACCGACTCAAAACGGGTTTGACCAGCCAAAACCCGACCAGAACGGCTGAAACCAGACCAGACTGACTCAAACCGGTTTTGACCGGCTCAAACACGAGCGGATTGGCTAAAACCACACCAGACCGGCTCAAACCGTTATCGACCGGCTCAAACTGGACCAGACCGGCTCAAATCGGTTTTCACCGGCTCAAACCAGACCAGACCAGCTCAAACCGGCTAAAACCGGACCAGACCGGGTCGAACCAGTTTTGTCCGGCACAAACAGGACTCAAACCATACCAGACCGCCTCAAGCCGGTTTTGACCAGCTAAAATCGGACTCACACCGGACCAGATCGGCTCAAACCGCTTTTGACTGGCTCAAACCCGACCAGAATGGCACAAACCGAATCAAACCATACCAGTCTGGTTGAAACCGGTTTGGACCGGCTCAAACCGGACCAGCCCGGCTTAAACTGGATCAAACTGGACCAGACCGGCTCTTAGATTGTCTCAAACCGGTTTTGATCGGCTCAACAGGTCCAGACCGGCTCAAACTGGACCAGACCGGCAAAAACCGGTGTTGACCGTCTGAAACCTGACCAGACTGGCTTAAACCGGACCAGACTGGCTCAAAACGTGTTTGACCAGTTCAAACTGGATTCAAACTGGACTAGACCGCCTCCAACCGGGTTTGACCAGTTCAAACCAGACCAGACGTGCTCAAACCAGATCAAACCAGAACAGACCGGCTCTTAGACCGGCTCAAACCGGTTTTGACCGGCTCAAACCTGACTCAAACCAGGCCAGACCGGCTCAAAGCGTTGTTGACCGGTTCAAACCAGACCAGACTGGTTCAAACTAGTGCTGACTGGCTCAAACCGGACTCAAACTGTACCAGACCTGCCCTTAGACCGGCTCAAACCGGTTTTGAACGGCTCAAACCGGACCAGACGGGCTCAAACCGCATCAAAGCGGACCAGACGGGCTCAAACCGGTTTTCACCAGCTCAAACCGGACTCAAATCGGACCAGACCGTCTCAAAATTGTTTTCACCAACTCAAACCAGAGCTGACCGGCTCAAAGCGGTTTTGACCGGCTGAAATCGGACTTAAACGGGAACAGACTGGCTCAAACTGGCTCAAACTGGACCACACGGACTAAAATCGCATCAAACCGGACGAGACTGACTCAAAACGGATCAATCCGGACCAGACTGGCTAGACCCGCTAAATCCGGTTTTGGGCGGCTCAAACCGGACTCAAACCGATATTGACTGGCTCAAACCAGGTCAAACCAGACCAGACCGGCTCAAACCGGGTCAAACCGGACCAGACCGGCTCAAACCGGTTTTGACCGGCTCAAACCGGACCAGACCGGCTCAATCGGATCACACCGGACCACACCGGCTTAAACCGGATCAAACTGGACCAGACCGCCTCAAACGGGCGTTGCCCGGCTCAGACCCGACCAGACCGGCTTAAACCGGACCAGACTGGCTCAAACCGGGTTTGACTGGCTCACTCAGGGGAGTGTACATGAAGGGGAGTGCTCATTCAAGGGAGTGCACACTCAGGGGAGTCCTCACTGAGACAAGTGCACACTCAGGGGAGTGCACACTCAGGGAGATGTTAACAAAGCGGAGTGCCCACTCAGGTGAGCGCTCACTCAGGGGAGTGTACACTCGGGGGATCAAACCGGACCAGACCGACTCAAACCAGTTTTGACCAGCTCAAACACAACCGGATCGGCTAAAACCGAAATAGACCGGCTCAAACTGGTGTCGACAGGCTCAAACTGGTCCAGACCGGCTCAAACCGTTTTTCACCAGCTCAAACCAGACCAGACTGGCTCAAACTGGCTAAAACTAGACCAGAGCGGGTCAAACCAGTTTTGTCTGGCTCAAACCGGACTCAAACCGTACCAGACCGCCTCAATCCGGTTTTGAATGGCTCAAATCGGACTCAAACCCGACCAGATCGGCTCAAACCGCTTTTGACTGGCTCAAACCCGACCAGAATGGCACAAACCGGATCAAACCGGACCAGTATGGTCCAAAAATGTTTGGACTGTCTCATACCGGACCAGAACAGCTTAAACCGGATCAAACCGGTTTTGACACGCTCAATACGGACCATAACGTCTCAAACCAGTTTTGACCGACTCACCGGACTCAAACCGGACCAGACAAGCTAAAACTGGCTCAATCCGGACCAGACCGGCTCAAACTGGACTCAAACCTGACCTGACCGGCTCAAACCGGTTATGACCAGCTCAAACCAGACTCAAACAGGACTAGACCGTCTCAAAATGGTGTTGACTGGCTACAACCAGAGTCAAACCGGAGCAGACCGGCTCAAACCGGTTTTGACCAGCTAAAACCGAACCAGACTGGCTCAAACCAGATTAAACCGGACCAGACAGGCTCAAACCAGTTTTGACCGGCTCAAACCGAATTCAAACCACACCAGACCGGCTCAAACCGGTTTTGACTGGCTCAAACCGGAGCAGACCGGCTCAAACAGGTTCAAAACGGACCAGATCGGCTCTTAGACCAGCTCAAACATGTTTTGACCGGCTCAAATCGGACCAGACTGGCTCAAACCGGTTTTGACCAGCTCAAACTGGACCAGTCCAGCTCAACCGGATCAAAGCGGACCAGACTGTCTCAAAACGGGTTTGTCCGGCTCAAACCGGACTCAAACCGGACCAGACCGGCTGAAAACGGTTTTGACCAGCTCAAACAAGACCAGACCGACTCAAACCAGTTTTGACCGGCTCAAACTGGACCAGACAGGCTCAAACCGGATGAAACCAGACCAGACCGTCTCAAATCGGTTTTGACCGGCTCTAAGCGGACCAGACTGGTTCAAACCGGTTATGACCAGCTCAAACCGGACTCAAACCAGACCAGACCATCTCAAAAAGGTGTTGACCGGCTCCAACCGGACTCAAACCGGACCAGACCAAGTCCAACCGGTTTTGACCAGCTCAAAGCTGACCAGACCGGCTCAACAGGATCAAACCGGACAAGACCATCTTAAACCAGATTAAATAGGAGCAGACCAGCTCAAACCGGTTTCGACCGGCTCAAACCAGACGAGTCCGGCTCAAACCGGTTTTCACCGGCTCAAACCGTACGAGTCCGGCTCAAACCAGTTTTCACTGGTGTCAACCGGACCAAGGCCAGAACACCTCAAACTGGACTCAAACCGGACCAGACCGGATTAAATTGCTATTGACCGTCTCAAACCGTACTCTAACCGGACAAAAACGGCTCAAACGGGCTTTGCCTGACTCAAACCGCACCAGGACCAGATCGGCTCAAACCGGACTCAAACCGGACCAGAATGGCTCAAACCTGTGTTGACCGGCCCAAACCGGACTCAAACCGGACCAGACTGGCTCAAACTGGTTTTGACCGGCAAACCGGACCAGACTGGCTCAACCGGATCAAACCGAACCAGACAGGCTTAAACCGGATCAAACCGGTTTTGACCGGCTCAAACCGGACTCAAACCGGACCAGACCGGCTCAAACTGGTGTTGACCAGCTCCAACCAAACTCAATCCGAACCAGAGCGGCCCAAACCGGTTTTGACCGGCTCAAACCGGACTCAACCGGAGCAGACCGGCTCAAACTGGTGTTGACAAGCTCCAACCGGACTCAGTCCGAACCAGACCGGCCCAAACCGGTTTTGACCAGCTCAAACTGGACAAGACCGGCTCAAACCGGATCAAACCGGACCAGACTGGCTCAAACCGATTTTGACGGGCTCAAACCGGACTCAAACCGGACCAGACCGGATAAAACCTGTTTTTACCGGCTCAAACTAGACCAGAACGGCACCAACCGGATCAAACCATACCAGACAGGCTCAAACCGGTTTGGACCGGCTCAAACCGGATCACACCGGACCAGACCGGCTCTTAGACCGTCTCAAACTGGTTTTGATCAGCTCAATACGGACCAAACAGGCTCTAACCGGACCAGACTGGCTAAAACCGTTGTTCACCATCTCAAACCGTACTCAATCTGGACCAGACCGGCTCAAACCATTTTGACCATCTCAAACCAGACCAGACCAACTCAATGGGATCAAACTGGACCACACCGGCTTGAACCGGATCAAACCGGACCAGACCGGCTCAAACTGGTTTTGACTGGCTCAAACCAGAACAGACCGACTGAACCGGATCAAACCGGACCAGACCGGCTCAAACCGGCACAAACTGGACCAGACCGGCTTAAACAGGATTTGACTGGCTCAAACCAAAGCAGACCGGCTCAAACAGGATCAAAAGGGACCAGACCGGCTCTTAGACCAGTTCAAACATGTTTTGACCGTATCAAATCGGACAAGACCGGCTCAAACCGGTTTTGACCAGCTCAAACTGGACCAGACCGGCTCAACCAAATCAAATTGGACCAGACCGGCTCAACTGGATCAAACCAAACCACATAGGCTTAAAGCGGATCAAATCGAACCATACAGGCTTAAACCGGATCAAACTGGACCAGACAGGCTCAAACTGGTGATGACCGACTCAGATCCGACCAGACCGGCTTAAACTGGACCAGACTGGCTCAAACCAGGTTTGACCGTCTGAAACCGGACTCATACCGGACCAGACCGGCTCAAACCGGTTTTGACCAGCTCAAACCAAACCAGACCGGCTCAAACCAGATCAAACCGGACCAGAACAGCTGAAAGCGGTTTTCACCAGCTCAAACCAGACCAGACTAGCTCAACTGGCTCAAACGGACCAGACCGGCTCAAACCGGCTTTGACTGGCTCAAACCTGACCGACCGGCTCAAACAGGATCAAAACGGACCAGACCGCCTCTTAGACCAGCTCAAACATGTTTTGACCAGCTCAAATCGGACCAGACCGGCTCAAACCGGTTTTGACTGACTGAAACCAGACCAGACCGGCTAAACCAGATCAAATCGGACCAGACGGGCTTAAACCGGATCAAACCGGACCAGACTGGCTCAAACCGGTGTTGACCGGCTCAGACCGGACTCAACCCGGACCAGACCGGCTCAAACCAGTGTTGAACGGCTCAAACCGGTTTCAAATCGGACCAGTCCGGCTCAAATCTGTTTCGACTGGCTCAAACCGGACGAGACCAGCACAAACCGGTTTTCACCAGCTCAAAATGAACAAGGACCAGACCGGCTCAGACCAGACTCAAAGGGGACCAGACCGGCTCAAACGAGTGTAGACCGGCTCAAACCGACCCAAACCAGGCCAGACCGGCTCCAACCGGTATTGACCAGCTCAAACCGGACCATACCGGCTCAACCGTATCAAATCGGACCACACAGGCTTAAAAGGGATCAAACCGGACCAGACGGCCTCAAAATGGTGTTGACCGGCTCAGACCCGAACAGAAAGGCTTAAACCGGGCCAGACTGGCTCAAACCAAGTTTGACTGGCTCAAAATGGACTCAAACCAGACCAGACCAGCTCAAACCCGACCACAGCGGCTCAAACTGCACCCGACCGGCTCAAACCGGTTTGACCGGATGAAACTGGACCACACCAGCTCGGAACGGACCAGACCAGATCAAACCGGATCAAACCGGACCAGACCAGCTGTATCCTATTTTCACCGGCTCAAACCAGACCATACCTGCTCAACCAGCTCAAAGCGGACTAGACCGGCTCAAACCGTGTTTGTCCGGCTCAAACCGGACTCACACTAGACCAGACCATCTCAAACGGGACCAGACCGGCTCAAACAGGTTTTGACTGGCTCAAACCAGAGCAGACCGGCTCAAATCGGAACAAACCGGATGAGACTGGCTCTTAGACCGGCTCAAACCGGTTTTGACCCGCTCAAATAGGACCAGAGCGGCTCAAACCAGATTTGACCGGCTCAGTGCGTACCAGACCGGCTGAAATCGGATCAAACCAGACCAGACCAGCTCAAACTGGTGTTGACCGTCTCAAACTGGACCACACTGGCCAAACCGGTTTTGACTGGCTCAAACCAGACAAGACCGGCTCAAATCGGCTAAAACCAGACCAGACCGGGTCAAACCGGTTTTGTCCGGCTCAAACCAGACTCAAACCTGACCAGAACTTCTCAAACCGATTTTGATCGGCTCAAACCGTACTAGACCGCCTCAAGCCGGTTTTGACCGGCTCAAATCGGACTCAAACCGGACTATACCAGCTAAAACGGGTTTTGACCGGCTCAAACCCGACCAGACTGGCACAAACTGGATCAAACGGGAACGGACCGGCTCAAACCGGTTTGGACCAGCTCAAAACATACGAGACCGGCTTAAACCGGATCAAACTGGACCAGATTGGCTCTTAGACCTTCTCAAACCGGTTTTGATCGGCTCAATATGGACCAGACCAGCTCAAATCGGACCAGACCATTTTAAACTGGATCAAACCGGACCAGACTGTATCAAACCGGTGTTGACCGGCACAAACCCGACCAGACTGGCTTAATCCGGACCAGACTGGCTCAAACCGTGTTTGACTGGCTCAAACAGGACTCAAACCGGACCAGACTGGCTCAAACCAGGTTTGACCGGCTCAAACCAGACCAGACCCGCTCAAACCGGATCAAACCATACCAGACCGGCACTTAGACCGGCTCAAACCAGATTTGACCGTCTCAAATCGGACCAGACCGGCAAAAACCGGTTTTGACCGGCTCAAACTGGACTCGAACCAGAGCAGAACGGCTCAAACCGTTGTTGACCGGCTCAAACAGGAATCAATCCGGACCAGACCGGCTCAAAGTGTTCCACACTCAGGGGAGCGCTCACTCAGGGGAGTGCACACTGAGGATAGTGCGCACTCAGTGGAGTCCTCACTCAGGCGAGTGCACACTCAGGGGAGAGCACACACTGTGGAGCGCTCACTCAGGGGAGCGCACACTCAGGGGAGCACACACTCAGGAGAGTGCACACTCAGGGGAGTGCACACTCAGGGGAGGGCACACTCAGGGGAGCACTCACACAGGGGAGTTTCCACTAAAGTGAGCGCACACACAGGGGAGTGCACACTCAGGGGAGTCCTCACACAAGCGGGTGAACACTCAGGAGAGCGCTCACTCATGGGAGTGCACACTCAGGATAATGCGCACTGAGTTGAGTCCTCACTCAGGGGAGTGCACACTCAGGGGAGCGCACACTCAGGGGAGTGCACATTCAGGGGAGTCCTCACTCAGGAGAGTGCAAACTCAGAGGAGGGCACACTCAGGGGAGCACTCACTCAGGGGAGTGCACACCCTGAGGAGTGAACACTCAGGGGAGTGCACACTCAGGGGAGTGCACACTCAGGGGTCTCTTCACCCAGGCGAGTCCACACTGAGGGGAGGGCGCACTCAGGGGAGTGCACATTCAAGGGAGTCCTCACTCTGGCGAGTTCACACTCAGGGGTGTGCACACTCAGTAGTCCTCACTCAGGCGAGTGCACACTCAGGGGAGTTCACACTCAGGGGAGCGCTCACTCAGGGGAGTGCACACTCAGAGGAGTTCACATTCAGCCATGTCCTCACTTAGGAGAGTGCGAACTCAGAGGAGTGCACACTCACGGGAGTGCTCATTCAGGGGAGTACACACTCAGGGGAGTCTTCACTCAGACCACGGCACACTCAGGGGAGTGCACACTCAGGGAGGCGCTCATAAAGCGGAGTGCCCACTCAGGTGAGTGCTCACTCAGGGGTGTGCAAACTCAGGGGATCAAACCGGACCAGACCGGCTCAAACAGGATTTCACCAGCTCAATCCGGACCAGACCGGCTCAACCGGTTTTCACCGGCTCAAACTGGAGCAGACAGGCTGAAACCAGTTAGGATCGGCTCAAACCAGACCAGACCAGCTCAACCGGATCAAACCAGAACAGAACGGCTTAAACCGGTGTTGACAGGCTCAAACCAGGCCAGACCGGCTCAAACCATTTCAAACCGGACCAGACCTGCTTAAACCATATTAATCCGTACCAGACCGGCTCAAACCGGTTTTGACCACCTCAAATCAGACCAGACAGGCAATAACCGGTTTTGACTGGCTCCAACAGCACTCAAACCGGACCAGACCGGCTCAAACCGAGTTTGACCGGCCCAAACCCTACCAGACCGGCTGAAACCGGACCAGACTGACTCAAACCGGTTTTGACCGGATCAAACACGACCGGATCAGCTAAAACCGCACCAGACCGGCTCAAACCAGTGTCGACTGGCTGAAACTGGACCAGACCGGCTCAAACCGGATTTCACCGTCTCAAACCAGACCAGATCGGCTCAAACCGGCTAAGAACGGACCAGACCGGGTCGAACCAGTTTTGTCCGGCTCAAACCGGACTCAAACCGTACCAGACAGCATCAAACCGGTTTTGACCGGCTCAAACACAACCAGAATGGCACAAACCGGATCAAACTACTAGTCTGGTTCAAACAGGTTTGGACCGGCTCAAACCTGACCAGACCATCTCAAACCGGTCCAGACCTGCTTAAACCGAATCAAACCGGACCACACCGGCTCTTAGACCGTCTCAAACCGGTTTTGATCGGCTCAATATGGACCAGACCGGCTCAAACCGGACCACACCGGCTAAAACCAGTGTTGACCATCTGAAACCCGACTAGACTGGCTTAAACAGGACCAGACCAGCTCAAAACGGGTTTGACCAGTTCAAACTGAATTCAAACAGGACCAGACCGGCTCCAACCGGGTTTGACCACCTCAAACCGGACCAGACCCGCTCAAACCGGATCAAACTGGACCAGACCGGTTCTTAGACCAGCTCAAACCGGTTTTGACCGGCTCAAACCGGACTCAAACCGGACCAGACCGGCTCAAACCGGTGTTGACCAGTTCAAAGCAGACCAGACTGGCTCAAACTAGTGTTGACCGGCTCAAACCGGACTCAAACTGGACCAGACTAGCTAAAACACGTTTTGACCGGCTCAAACCAGAACAGACCGGCTCAACAGGTTAAAACCGGACCAGACCGGCTCAAACCGGATTAAACCGAACAAGACCAGCTCAAACCGGTTTTCACCGGCTCAAACCGATCCAGACCGGCTTAAACCGGATCAAACCAATTTTGACCGGATCAACACGCACCATAATGTCTCAAACCGGATTTGACCGGCTCAAACCGGACTCAAACCAGACCAGGTGAGCTAAAACCGGCTCAAACCGGACCAGACCATCTCAAACCGGACTCAAACCTGACCAGACTGGCTGAAAACGGTTTTGACCGGCTCAAACAAGACCAGACCGGCTCAAACCGGTTTTGACCGGCTCAAACCAGACCAGACAGGATCAAACCGTATCAAACCGGACCAGACGGGCTCAAATCGGTGTTGACCGGCTCAATCCCGGCCAGACTGGCTCAAACCGGACCAGACTGGCTGAAACCTGCTTTGACCGGCTCAGACCGGACTCAAACCGGACCAGACCGGCTCAAACTGGGTTTGACTGGCTCAAACCCGACCAGACTGGCTCAAAGCAGACCATACTGGCTCAAACCGGCTTTGACCAACTCAAACAGGACTCAAACCGGACAAAACCAGCTCAAACCGGGTTTGAATGGCTCAAACCGGACTAGAAACGCTCAAACCGGATCAAACCGTACCAGACCTGCCCTTAGAACAGCTCAAACCGTTTTTGACCACCTCAAACAAGACCAGACCGGCTCAAACCAGATCAAACCGGACCAGACCGGCTCTAACCAGTTTTTACCGGCTCAAACCGGACTCAAACCGGACGAGACCGGCTCAAAACGGATCAATCTGCACGAGACCGGCTAGACCTGCTGAATCCGGTTTTGGCCGGCTCAAACCGGAAAAGACCAGCTCAAACCGGGCTTGACCGGCTCAAACCTGATCAAACCCGACCAGAACGGCCCTTAGACCAGCTCAAACAGGTTTTGACAGGCTCAAATCGAAACAGACCCCCTCAGACCGATTTTGACTGGCTCAAACCAGATTCAAACCGTTTTTGACCAGCACAAACTGGACCAGACCGACTCAAACCGGTTTTGACCGGCTCAAACTGGACTGAAACCGGAACAGACCAGCTGAAACCGGACTCAAACCGTACTAGACCGGCTCAAACCGGTTTTGATCGGCTCAAACCGGACCAGGAGCATACCGGCTCAAACCGGGCTCAAACTCCACCATACCTGCTCAAACCGGTTTGGGCCGGCTCCAACTGGACCAGAACGTCTCAATCCGGCTCAAACCCGACCAGACCGGCTCGAACAGGATTTTACTGACTCAAACCGGAGCACATCAGCTCAATCCGGGTTTCACCGGCTCAAACCTGATCCCGCCGGTTCAAACCGGGCCAGACCGGCTCAAGTCGGATCAAACCGGACCAGACCGTCTCAAACTGTCTCAAACTGGACCAGACCGGCTCAAACCGGTCTCAAACCAGACCAGACCAGCTGAAAACTGTTTGACCGGCTCCAACCAGAGCAGACCATCTCAAACCGGATCAATCCGGACCAACAAGCTCAAACGGGTTTTGTCCGGCTCAAACCAGAGCAGACAGGCTCAACGGGATCAAACCGGACCCGACCGGCTCAAACCGGTATTGACCGGCTCGAATCGGACTCAAACAGGATGAGAGCGGCTCAAACCAGTGTTAACCTGCTCAAACCGGACTCAAAGCGATCAGACCGGCTCAAACCGGTGTTGACCGGCTCAAACCAGACCATACCGGCTCAAATCAGGCAAGACCAGCTCAATCGGATCATACCGGACCAGACAGGCTCAAACCGGCTCAAACCGGACCACACCGGGACAAATCGGACCAGACCGGCTCAACCAGATCAAACAAGAGCCGACAGGCACAAACCGGTTTTGACAGGCTCAATCCGGACTCAAACCGGGCCACACCAGCTCAAACACGTGTTGACCGACTCAAACCAGACTCAAACCGCACCAGACCAGCTCACAACACTTTTGACCAGCTCAAACCGGACCAGACCGTCTCAAACCAGACTCAAACAGGACCAGACCGGATCAAACTGGTTTTCACCAGGTCAAACCAGACCAGACCGGCTCAACCGGATCAAACCGGACCAGACCGGCTTTAATCGGATCAAACCGGACAAGACCAGCTCAAACCATGGTTGACCGGCTCAAACCCGACCAGACTGGCTTAAACAGGACTAGACTGGCTCAAACAGGGTTTGAGCGGCTCAAACCGGGCTCAAATCGGACCAGAACGGCTCAAACCGCGTTAGACTGACTAAAACCGGACCAGACCAGTTCAAACTGAATCAAACCGGACCAGGCTGGCTCTTCGAACGGCTCAAACGGGACCAGACCGGCTCAAACCGGTATTGACCGGCTCAAATCGGACTCAAACTGGAGCAGACCGGCTCAAACCGGTGTTAACCGGCTAAAACTGGACACAAACTGGATCAGACCGGCTCAAACCGGTGTTGACCGGCTCAAACCGGACTCAAACTGGACCAGAACGGTTCAAACCAGACCAGACAGGCTCAAACCTGATCAAACCGGACCAGAATGGCTCAAACCAGGTTTTAAAGGCTCAAAGCAGACTCAAACCGGACCAGACAGGCTCAAACCGGTTTTGAACTGACATTTTGGATCCCGTTGAAGACTATAGGGCCAAAGGAAATATCCTCCAATCAAAATGAGAAAGAAGCTTTCTGAGAAACTTCTTTGTGATCTGTGAATTCATCTCACAGAGTTACACCTTTCCCCTCAAGAAGCCTTTCTCTAAGACTGTTCTTGTGGAATTTGCAAAGTGATATTTGGATGTCCATGGAGGGCTATGGTGAAAAGGGAAATATCTTCAGATAAAAACTAGAAAGAAGCTTTCTGAGAGTTTGTTTTGTGTTGTGTGAATTCATGTCACAGAGTTACAGCCTTCCCCTCCAGAAGCCGTTCACTAAGACTGTTCTTGTGGAATCTGCAAAAGGATATTTGGAAGCCCATAGAGGCCTATGGTGAAAAAGAAAATATCCTCAGATGAAAACTGGAAAGAAGCTTTCTGAGAAACTGCTTTGTGATGTATGACTTCCACTCACTGAGTTACAGCTGTATTTCGTGGAGCTGTTTGCTAGCCTTATTTCTGTGGAATCTCAGAAATGATATTTCGGATCCCTTTGAAGACTATAAGGCCGTGATAAAAGAAATATCCTCAGATAAAAACTGGGAGGAAGCTTTCCGAGAAACTGCTTTGTGATGTGTCACTTCCACTCACTGAGTTAAAGCTGTATGTCGTAGAGCTGTTTGATCGCCTTATTTCTGTGGAATCTAAGAACTGATATTTCAGATCCCTTTGAAGTCTATAATGCTAAAGGAAATATCCTCCAATCAAAATGAGAAAGAAGCTTTCTGAGAAACTTCTTTGGGACCTGTGAATTCATCTCACAGAGTTATGGCTTTCCCCTCAAGAAGATTTTCACTATGACTGTTCTTGTGAAATTAGCAAAGTGATATTCGGAAGCCCATTGAGGGCTATGGTGAAAAGGGAAATATCCTCAGATAAAAACTGGAAAGAAGCTTTCTGAGAAACTGATTTGTGTTCTGTGAATATATCTCCCAGATTTACAGCTTTCCCCTCCAGCAGCCATTCGCTAAGACTGTTTTTGTGGAATTTGCAAAGGGATATTTGGAAGCGCACAGAGGCCTATGGTGAAAAAGAAAATATCCTCAGATGAAAACTGGAAAGAGGAGACAGAGCGAGACTCCGTCTCAAAAAAAAAAAAAAAAAAAAAAACTGGAAAGAAGCTTTCTGAGAAACTGCTTTGCGATGTGTGACTTTCACTCACTGAGTTACAGCTGTATTTCATGGAGCTGTGTGCTAGCCTTATTTCTGTGGAATCTGAGAACTGATATTTCGGATCCTTTGAAGACTATAGGGCCAAAGGAAATATCCTCCGATCGAAAGGAGAAAGCAGCTTTCTCAGAAACTTCTTTGTGATCTGTGAATTCATCTCACAGAGTTACAGCTTTCCCCTAAAGAAGCCTTTCGCTAAGACTGTTCTTGTGGAATTTGAAGAGTGATATATGGAAGCCCATAGAGGGCAATGGTGAAAAAGGAAACAACTTCAGTTTAAAACTGGAAAGAAGCTTTGTGAGAAACTGCACTCTGTTCTATTAATTCATCTCACAGAGTTACATCTTTCCCCTCCAGAAGCCGTTCACTAAGACTGTTCTTGTGGAATTTTCAAAGGGATATTTGGAAGCCCATAGAGGCCTATGGTGAAAAAGAAGTTATCCTCAAATAAAAACTGGAAGGAAACTTTCTGAGAAACTGCTTTGTTTTCTGTGAATTCATCTCACAGAGTTACAGCTTTGCCCTCCTGAAGCTGTTCGCTAAGACAGTTCTTGTGGAATTTGCAAAGGGATATTTGGAAGCCCATAGAGGCCAATGGTGAAAATGAAAATATCCTCAGATGAAAATTGGAAAGAAGCTTTCTGAGAAACTGCTTTGTGATGTGTGACTTCCACTCACTGAGTTACAGCTGTATTTTGTGGAGCTGTTTGCTGGCCTAATTTCTGTGGATTCTGAGAACTGATATTTCGGATCCTTTGGAAGACTATAGGGCCAAAGGAAACATCCTCCGATCAAAATGAGAAAGAAGATTTCTGAGAAACTACTTTGTGATCTGTTAATTCATTTCACAGAGTTACAGCTTTCCCTTCAAAAAACCTTTCACTAAGACTGTTCCTGTGAAATTTGAAAGTGATATTTGGAAGCCCATGGAGGTCTAGGTGAAAAGTGAAATACCTCAGATAAAAACTGGAAAGAAGCTTTCTGAGAAACTGCTTTGTGTTCTTTGAGTTCATCTCTGAGAGTTACAGCTTTCCCCTCCAGAAGTCGTTCGCTAAGACTGTTCTTGTGCAATTTGCAAAGGGATATTTGGAAGCCCAAAGAGGACTACGGTGGAAAAGAAAATATCCTCAGATGAAAACTGGAAAGAAGCTTTATGAGAAACTGCTTTGTGATGTGTGACTTCCACTCACTGAGTTACAGCTGTATTTCATGAAACTGTTTGCTAGCCTTATTTCTGTGGATTCTGAGAACTGATATTTCGGATTTCTTTGAAGACTATAGGACCAAAAGAAATATCCTCCGATGAAAATGAGAAAGAAGCTTTCTGAGAAACTGCTTTGTGATCTGTGAATTCATCTCACAGAGTTACAGCTTTCCCCTAAGAAGCCTTTCGGTAAGGCTCTTCTGGAATTTCAAAGGGACATATGGAAGCCCAAGGAAGGCTGTGGTGAAAAGGGAAATATACTCAGACAAAAACCATAAAGAAGCTTTCTGAGAAACTGCTTCGTGTTCTGTGAATATATCTCCCAGAATTAGAACTTTCCCTTCCAGAAGCCGTTCGCTAAGACTGTTCTTGTGGAATATGCAAAGGGATATTTGGAAGCCCCTGGAGGGCTATGGTGAAAAGGGAAATATCCTCAGATAAAAACTGGAAAGAAGTTTTCTGAGAAAAGACTTTGTGTTCTGTGGATTCATCTCTCAGAGTTACAGGTTTCTCTTCCAGAAGCCGTTCGTTAAGACTGTTCTGGTGGAATTTGCAAAGGGATATATGGAAGCCCATAGAGGCCTATGGTGAAAAAGAAAATATCCTCAGATGAAAATTGGAAAGAAGCTTCCTTAGAAACTGGTTTGTGATGTATGACTTCCCCTCACTGTGTTACAGCTGTATTTCGTTGAGCTGTTTTCTAGACTTATTTCATGGAATCTGAGAACTGATATTTCGGATCCCTTGGAAGAAAATAGGGCCAAAGGAAATATCCTCTGATCAAAATGAGAAAGAAGCTATGTGAGAAACGTTGTGCTGATCTGTGAATTCATCTCACAGAGTTACAGCTTTTCCCGCAAGAAGCCTTTCGCTAAGACTGTTCTTTAGGAATTTGCAGAGTGATATTTAGAAGACCATGGAGGGCTATGGTGAAAAGGGAAATATCCTCAGATAAAAACTGGAAAGAAGCTTTCTGAGAAACTGCTCTGTAATGTGTTACTTCCACTCACTGAGTTAAAGCTGTATGTCATAGAGCTGTTTGCTAGCCTTATTACTGTGGAATCTGATAACTGATATTTCGGATCCTTTTGAAGACTATAATGCTAAAGGAAATATCCTCCAATCAAAATGAGAAAGAAGCTTTCTGAGAAACTTCGTGGTGACCTATGCATTCATCTCACAGAGTTATAGCTTTTCCCTCAAGAAGCTTTTTGCTAAGACTGTTCTTGTGAAATTTCCAACGTGATATTTGGAAGCCCATAGAGGTCTATGGTGAAAAGGGAAATATCCTCAGATCAAAACTGGAAAGAAGCTTTCTGAGAAACTTCTTTGAGATCTGTGAATTCATCTCCCAGAGTTACAGCTTTCCCCTCCAGAAGCCGATCGCTAAGACTGTTCTTGTGGAATTTACAAAGGGATATATGGAAGTGCATAGAGGCCTATGGTGCAAAAGAAATTATCCTCAGATGAAAACTGGAAAGAAGCTTTCTGAGAGACTGCTTTGTGATGTGTGAATTAAACTCACTGAGATACAGCTGTATTTCATGGAGCTGTGTGCTAGTCTTATTTCTGTCTAATCTGAGAACTGATATTTTGAATCCCTTTGAAGACTATAGGGCCAAAGGAGATATCCTCCAATCAAAATGAGAAAGAAGCTTTCTGAGAAACTTCTTTGTGATCTGTGAATTCATCTCACAGAGTTACACCTTTCCCCTCAAGAAGCCTTTCTCTAAGACTGTTCTTGTGGAATTTGCAAAGTGATATTTGGATGTCCATGGAGGGCTATGGTGAAAAGGGAAATATCTTCAGATAAAAACTAGAAAGAAGCTTTCTGAGAGTTTGTTTTGTGTTGTGTGAATTCATGTCACAGAGTTACAGCCTTCCCCTCCAGAAGCCGTTCGGTAAGACTGTTCTTGTGGAATCTGCAAAAGGATATTTGGAATCCCATAGAGGCCTATGGTGAAAAAGAAAATATCCTCAGATGAAAACTGGAAAGAAGCTTTCTGAGAAACTGCTTTGTGATGTGTGACTTCCACTCACTGAGTTACAGCTGTATTTCATGGAGCTGTTTGCTAACCTTATTTCTGTGGAATCTGAGAACTGATATTTCGAATTCCTTGAAGACTATAGGGCCAAAGAAAATATCCTCCGATCAAAAGGAGAAAAAGCTTTCTCAGAAACTTCTTTGTGATCTGTGAATTCATCTCACAGAGTTACACCTTTCCCCTCAAGAAGCCTTTCTCTAAGACTCTTCTTGTGGAATTTTCAAAGTGATATTTGGAAGCCCATGAAGGGCTATTGTGAAAAGGGAAACATCCTCAGATAAAAACAGGAAAGAACCTTTCTGAGTAACTGCTTTGAGTTCTGTGAATTCATCGCCGAGAGTTACAGCTTTCCCCTCCAGAAGCCATTCGCTAGGACTGTTCTTGTGGAATTTGCAAAGGGATATTTGGAAGCCCATAGAGGCCTATGGTGAAAAAGAAAATATCCTCAGATGAAAACTGGAAAGAAGCTTTCTCAGAAACTGCTTTGTGATGTGAGAATTCCACTCACTGAGTTACAGCTTTATTTCGTGGAGCTGTTGGCTAGCCTTATTTCTGTGGAATCTGAGAACTGATATTTCGGATCCCTTTGAAGACTATAGGGCCAAAGGAAATATCCTCCGATCAAAATGAGAAAGAAGCTTTCTGAGAAAATTCTTTGTGATCTGTGAATTCATCTCACAGAGTTACTGCTTTCCCCTCAAGAAGCCTTTCTCTAAGACTGTTCTTGTGGAATTTCACAGTGATATTTTCAAGCCCATGGAGGGCTATGGTGAAAAGGGTAATATCCTCAGATAAAAACTGGAAAGAAGCTTTCTGAGAAAACTGCTTTGTGTTCTGTGAATTCATCTCACAGAGTTACAGCATTGCACTCCAGAAGCCGTTCGCTAAGACTGTTCTTGTGTAATATTCAAAGGGATATTTGGAAGCCCATAGATTTCTAGGTGAAAACGAAAACTGATATTTCGGATCCCTTTGAACACTAACCCTAACCCTAACCCTAACCCTAACCCTAACTCCAGCTCAAACCGGACGAGTACCAAACCGTCTCAAACCGGACTCAAACCGGACCAGACCGGCTCAAACCAGTTTGGACCGGCTCATACCAGATCATACAGGCTCAACCAGATCAAAGCGGACCAGACCGGATCAAACCGGACCAAACCGGACCAGAACCGCTCAAACCGGATCAAACCAGACCAGACCGGCTCAAACCGGTTTTGACTGGCTCAAACAGGACTCAAACCGGACCCGATCGGCTCAAACCGGTTTTGACTGGCTCAAACTGGACCAGGACCTGACCGTCTCAATCCGGACTCAAACCGGACCAGACCGGATCAAACCGATGTTGACTGGCTCAAACCAGACACAAACCGGACCAGACAGGCAGAAACCGGTTTTGACCTGCTCAAACCCGACCAGAACGGCTCAAACCGGATTTGACCGGCTAAAGTCGTACCAGACCGGCACAAACCGGTCTTGACCGTATCAAACTGGACTCAAACCGGACCAGACCAGCTCAACCGGCTCAAAGCGGACCAGATTGGCTCAAACCGGGTTTGTCTGCCTCAAACCGGACTCAAACCAGACCAGACCGGCTCAAATCGGACCAGACCGGCTCAAACCGGTTTTGACTGCCTCAAACCAGAGCAGACAGGCTCAAACAGGATCAAAACGGACCAGACCAGCCCTTAGACCAGCTCAAACATGTTTTGATTGGCTCAAATCCGACCAGACCGGCTCAAACCGAACCAGACCGGCTCCAACTGGTTTTGACCAGCTGAAACGGGACCAGACCGGCTTAAACCGGATCAAACCGCACCAGACCGGCTCAAACCGGTGTTGACCGGCTCAGACCGGACTCAAACCGGACCAGACCGTCTCAAACCAGTGTTGAACGGTTCAAACTGGATTCAAACCGGAACAATCGGGCTCAAACACCTTTAGACAGGCTCAAACCGAACGAGACTGGCTCATACCGGTTTTCACCGGCTCAAAACGAACCAGGACCAGACCGGCTCAAACCAGACTCAAACAGGACCAGACCGGCTCAAACCGGTGTAGACTGGCTCCAACCAGACCCAAACCGGACCAGACCGTCTCCAACGGGTTTTGACCAGCTCAAACTGGACCACACCGGCTCAACCGGATCAAACCGGACCAGACAGGTTTAACCGGATCAAACCGGACCAGACCGGCTGAAGCCGGTGTTGACCGGCTCAGACAGGACTCAAACCGGACCAGACTGTCTCAAACCAGTGTTGAACGTCTCAAACCGAATTGAAACCGGAACAGTCCGGCTCAAATCGGTTTCCACTGGCTGAAATCAGACGAGACCAGCTCAAATCGGTTTTCACCAGCTCAAAACGAACCAGAACCAGACCGGCTCAAACCAGACGCACACCGGACCAGACCGGCTCAAACGGGTGTAGACCGGCTCAAACCAGACTGAAACCAGACCAGACTGGCTCCAACCGGTTTTGACCAGCTCAAACCAGACCAAACCGGCTCAACCAGTACAAACCGGACCAGACCGGCTCAAACCGGATTAAACCAGATCAGACCGGCTCAAATCGTTTTTCACCGGCTCAAACCAGACTGAAACTGGACCAGACCGGCACAAACTGGACTCAAACCGGCCTAGACCGGCTCAAACCGGTTTTGACCGGCTCAAACCAGACCAGACAGGCTCAATTGGCTCAAACCGTACCAGACCGGCATAAAACGGATCAAACTGGTTTTGACCGGCTCAACACGGACCTTACCGGCTCAAACCGGACCAGAAAAGCTCAAACCAGCTCAAACCGGGCCAGACCGGCTCAACCGGATCAAACCGGGCGAGACCAGCTTAAACCAGTTTTGACTGGCTCAAACCAGAGCAGACTGGCCCAAACAGGATCAAAACGGAGCAGACCGGCTCTTAGACCAGCTCAAACATGTTTTGACCAGCTCAAATCGGACCAGACTGGCTCAAACCGGTGTTGACCGGCTCAAACCGGACCAGACCGCCTCAACCGGATCAAACCAGACCAGACCGGCTTAAACCGGATCAAACCGGAACAGATCGGCTGAAGCTGGTGTTGATCGGCTCAGACCGGACTCAAACCAGACCAGACTGGCTCAAACCGGTGTTGAACGGCTCAAACCGGATTCAAACCAGACCAGTCCGGCTCAAATCGGTTTTGACTGGCTCAAACCAGATGAGACCAGCTCAAACCGGTTTTTACCAGCTCAAAACGAACCAGGACCAGACCGGCTCAAACCAGACTCAAACCGGACCAGACCGGCTCAAACGGGGGTAGACCGGCTCAAACCGGACCGAAACCGGACCAGACCGACTCCAACCGGTTTTGACCAGCTCAAACCGGACCAGACCGGCTCAAGCGGATCAAACCGGTCCAGACAGGCTTAAACCGGATGAAAGTGAACCAGACCGGCTCAAACCGGTGTTGACCGGCTCAGACCCGAAGAGAAAGGCTTAAACCGGACCAGACTGTCTCAAACTGGGTTTGACCAGCTCAAACTGGACTCAAACCAGAACACCGGCTCAAAACGGTTTTGACTGGCTCAAATACGACCACACTGGCTCAAACTGGACCAGACCAGCTCAAACCAGGCTTCACCGGCTCAAACCTGATCAAACCCTACCAGACCGGCTCTTAGACCAGCTCAAACAGGTTTTGACAGGCTCAAATCGAACCAGACCTCCTCAAACCGGTTTTGAAC
Source organism: Chlorocebus sabaeus (assembly GCF_047675955.1). NCBI lineage: Eukaryota > Metazoa > Chordata > Mammalia > Primates > Cercopithecidae > Chlorocebus > Chlorocebus sabaeus. Next base: position 1,665,198 of record NW_027327593.1, read on the forward strand.
GGCTCAAACAGGACTCAAACTGGACCAGACCGTCTGAAACCAGTTTTGACCAGCTCAAACCGGACTCAAACCGGACCAGACCAGCTCAAACCGGTTTTGACCGGATCAAACCGGACTCAAACGTGACCAGACCGACTGAAAATGGTTTTGACCGGCTCTAACCCGACCAGACCGACCTAAACCGGACCACACCAGCTCACACCACCCTCAGACCGGACCAGACCGGCTGAAAACGGTGTTGACCGGCTCAAGTCGGAGCAGACCCGCTTAACCGGAGTGAAACCGGATCAGACCGGCTCAAACCGGACCCAAACTGGACCAGACAGTCTCCAACCGGTTTTGACCGGCTCAAACCGGAGCAGACCGGCTCAACCAGATCAAACCGGACCAGAGAGGCTTAAACCGGATCAAACCAGACCAGACCATCTCAAACCGGTTTTGTCCAGCTCAAACCAGACCAGACCGGCTCAACGGGATCAAACCGGACCCAACCGGCTCAAACCAGCTCAAACCAGACCAGATCGGCCCAAACCCAAACAGACCGGCTCAAACCCGACCAGACCGGCTCAAACCCGACCAGACCGGCTCAAACTGGACCAGACCGGTTCAAACCGGTTTTGACTGATTCAAACCGGACTCAAACCGAAAAAGACCAGCTCAAACCGGTTTTCACCTACTCAAACCGAACCAGAGAGGCTCAAACCAGATCAAACCAGACCAGACCAGCTCAAACCGGTTTTCACCATCTCAAACCTGACCAGACCATCTGAAACCGGACTCAAACTGAACCAGTCCGGCTCAAACCGATTTTGACCGGCTCATACCAGTCCAGACCAGCTCAACCGGATCAAACCGGACCCGACCGGCTTAAACTGGATCGAACCGGACCAGATGGGCTCAAATCGGTGTTGACCAGCTCAAACCTGAACAGCCTGGCTTAAACCGGACCAAACTGACTCAAACTGGCTTTGACCGGCTCAAACCAGACTCAAACTGGACCAGACCGGCTAAAACCGGTGTTGACCAGTTCAAACCGGACTCAAACTGGACCCGACCCCTTCAAACCGGTTTTCAATGGCTCAAACAGGACTCAAACCGGACCAGAATTGCTAAACCCGGTTTTGACCGGCTCAAACCAGAACAGACCTGCTAAACCAGTTGAAAGCGGACCAGACTGGCTCAAACCGGATTAAACCGGACCAGACTGGCTCAAACCGGTTTTCACCGTCTCAAACCGTACCAGACCGGCTTAAAAAGGATCAAACCGGTTTTGACCGGCTCAATATGAACCATAAAGTCTCAAACCACTTATGACCGGCTCAAACCAGACTCAAACCGGACCAGGCAAGCTAAAACCGCCTCGAACCGTACCAGACCAGCTCAAACCGGCTAAAACCACACCAGACCAGGTCAAACCGGGCTTGTCCAGCTCAAACCAGACTCAAAGCGTACCAGACCACCTCAAACAGGTTTTGACCGGCTCATATCGGACTCAAACTGGACCAGACCGGCTAAAACCGGTTTTAAGCAGCTCAAACCCGACCAGTACAGCAGAAACCGGATCAAACCGAACCAGACCGGCTCAAACCGGTTTGGACCTGCTCAAACCCGACCAGACTGGCTTAACCTGGAACAGACTGGCTCAAAAAGGGTTTTACCAGCTCAAACCGGACTCAAACCAGACCAGACCAGCTCAAACCGGGTTTGACCAGCTCAAGCCGGATGAGACCTGCTCACACCAGATCAAACCGGACCAGACCGGCTCTTAGACAGGCTCAAACCCGTTTTGACCGGCTCAAACCAGACTCAAACCAGACCACACCAGCTCAAACCGGTGTTGTCCGGTTCAAACAGGACTCAAATCGGACCAGACCCTCTCAAACCTGTGTTGACCAGCTACAACCGGATTCAAACCGGACCAGACAAGGTAAAACAAGTTTTGACAGGCTCAAAGCAGAACAGACCGGCTCAACCAGTTCAAACCGGACCAGTCCGGCTCAAACCGGATTAAACCGGACCAGACCGGCTCAAACCGGATTTCACCATCTCAAACCGGACCAGACTGGCTTAAACCAGATCAAACCAGTTTTGACCGGCTCAATGCGGACCACAACATCTCAAACCGGTTTGGACCGGCTCAAACCGGACACAAACCATGCCAGACCGCCTCAAACCGGTTTTGACCGGCTCATATCGGACTCAAACCGGACCAGACCGGATCAAACCGGTTTTAACCGGCTCAAACCCGACCAGAACGGCACAAACCGTATCAAACCGGACCAGACCGGCTCAAACCGGTTTGGACTGGCTCAAACCAGATCAATCCGGACCAGACCGGCTCTTAGACCATCTCAAACTGGTTATGATCGGTTCAATATGGACCAGACAGGCTCTAACCGAACCAGACCAGCTAAAACCGGTGATGACCGGCTCAAACCCTACCAGACTGGCTTAACCCGGAGCAGACTGGCTCAAAACGGATTTGACCGGCTGAAACCGGACTCAAACCGGACCAGGCAAGCTAAAACCGGCTCAAACAGGACCAGATCGGCTCAAATCAGCTAAAACCGGACCAGACCAGGTCAAACCGGTTTTGTCCGGCTCAAACCGGACTCAAACCGTACCAGACAGCCTCAAACCGGATTTGACCGGCTCAAATCAGACTCAAACCGGACCAGACCAGCTCAAACTGGTTTGGACCGGCTCAAACCCGAGCAGAATGGCACAAACCGGATCAAACCAGACCAGACCGGCGCAAACCCAAACAGACCGGCTCAAACCCGACCAGACTGGCTCAAACCCGACCAGACCGACTCAAACTGGAACAGACTGGTTCAAACCAGGTTGACCGATTCAAACCAGACTCAAACCGGAAAAGACTGGCTCAAACCAGTTTTGACCTGCTCAAACCAGACCAGAGATTCTCAAACCAGATGAAACCAGACCCGACCAGCTCAAACCAGTTTTCACCGTCTCAAACCAGACCAGACCCTCTCAAACCGGTGTTGAACGGCTCAAACCGGACTCAAACCGGACCAGACTAGCTAAAACCGATTTTGACTGGCTCAAACCAGAACAGACCGGCTCATCCGGTTCAAACTGGACCAGACCGGATCAAACCGGTTTTCACCATCTCAAACCGGACCAGACCGGCTTAAACCAGATCAAACCGGTTTTGACCAGCTCAATACGGACCATAACGTCTCAAACCGGTTTTGACCGGCTCAAACCGGACTCAAACCAGACCAGGCAAGCTAAAACCGGCTCAAACAGGACCAGATCAGCTCAAACCGGCTAAAACCGGACCAGACCGTGTCAAACCGGGTTTGTCCCACTCAAACTGGACTCAAACCGTACCAGACAGCCTCAAACCGGTTTTGACCGGCTCAAATCGAACTCGAAGCGGACCAGACCAGCTCAAACCGGTTTGGACCGGCTCAAACCCGACCAGAACGGCACAAACCGGATCAAACCAGACCAGACCGGCGCAAACCAGTTTGGACCAGCTCAAACCAGACCAGACTGGCTCAAACTGGTCCAGACCGGCATAAACCGGATCACACCGGACCAGACTGGCTCTTAGACCATCTCAAACTGGTTTTGATCAGCTCAATACAGACCAGACCGGCTCTAACCGGACCAGACCGGCTAAAACCGGTGTTGACCGTCTCAAACCGTACTCAAACTGGACCACACCAGCTCAAACCGGTTTTCACCAGCTCAAACCAGACCAGACCAACTCAATGGGAACAAACTGGACCACACCGGTTTGAACCGGATCAAACCGGACCAGACCGGCTCAAACCGGTGATGACCGGCTCAAACCCAACCAGACTGGCTTAACCCGAACCAGACTGGCTCAAAATGGATTTGACCAGCTCAAACCGGACTCAAACCGGACCAGACAGGCTCAAAACGGACGAGACCCCGCTAAAACCAGATCAAACCGGAGCAGACCGGCTCTTAGACTGGCTCAAACTGGTTTTGATGGGATCAAACCGGACTCCAACCGGATCAGACCAGTTCAAAACCGGTGTTGACTGGTTCAAACTGGACACAAACCGGACCAGAAACTCTCAAACTGGTGTTGAACGGCTCAAACCGGACTCGAATCGGAGCAGACTAGCTAAAACCGGTTTTGACCGGCTCAAACCAGAACAGACCGGCTCAACCGGTTCAAATCGGACCAGACTGGCTCAAACCAGATTAAACCGGACCAGACCGGCTCAAACCGGTTTTCACCGTCCCAAACCGGAACCGACCGGCTTAAACCGGATCAAACCGGTTTTGACCAGCTCAAACTGGACTCAAACCGGGCCAGGAGAGCTAAAACCGGCTCAAACCGGACCAGACTGGCTCAAACCAGACTCAAACTGGACCAGACCGGCTCAAACCGGTTATGACCAGCTCAAACCCCGACTCAAACCGGACCAGACCGTCTCAAACTGGTGTTGACCGGCTCCAACGGGACTCAAACCGGACCAGACCGGCTCAAACCGGTTTTGACCGGCTCAAACCGGACCACACCGGCTCAAACCAGATCAAACAGGACCAGAACTGCTCAAACCGGTTTTTACTGGCTCAAACTCGAACAGAACGGCACAAACCGGATCAAACCGGACCAGACCGGATCAAACTGCATTGGACCGGCTCAAACTGGATCAAACCGGACCAGACCGGCTCTTAGACCGTCTCAAACCAGTTTTGATTGGCTCAATACGGACCGGACCGGCTCTAACCGGACCAGACCGGCTAAAATCGCTGTTGACTGTCTCAAACCATACTCAAACTGGACCACACTGGCTCAAACCGGTTTTGACCGGCTCAAACCAGAGCAGACCAATTCAATGGGGTCAAACTGGACCACATCGCCTTGAACCGGATCAAACCGGACCAGACCAGCTCAAACAGGTTTTGACCGGCTCAATCCGGACCAGACCGTCTCAACCGGATCAAACCGGACCAGACCGGCTTAAACCGGATCAAACAGGAGCAGACCGGCTCAAACTGTTTTCGACCGGCTCAAACCAGACGAGTCCGGCTCAAAACGGTTTTCACCGGCTTAAACCGGACGAGTCCGGCTCAAACCGGTTTTCACCGGTTCAAACCGGACCAAGGCCAGACTGCCTCAAACTGGACTCAAACCGCACCAGACCAGCTCAAACCGCTGTTGACCGGCTCAAACCGGACTCTAATCGGACCAGAACGGCTCAAACCGGTTTTTCCCATCTCAAACCGGACCAGGACCAGATGCTCAAAGCGGACCCCAACCAGACCAGAACGGCTCAAACCGGTGTTGACTGGCTCAAACCGGACTCAAACCAGACCCGATGGGCTCAAACTGCTTTTGACCGGCTCAAACCGGACCAGAATGGCTCAACCGGATCAAATTGAACCAGACAGGCTTAAACCGGATCAAACCGGACCAGACCATCTCAAACCAGTGTTGACTGGCTCAGATCCGAACAGACCAGCTTAAACTGGACCAGACTGGCTCAAACTGGGTTTGACCATCTCAATCCGGACTCATACCGGACCAGACCGGGTCAAACCGGTTTTGACCACCTCAGACCCGATCACACCAGCTCAAACCGGACCAGACCTCCTCAAACCAGTTTTGACTGGCTCAAACCAGTCGAGACCGGCTCAGTCTGGACCACACCAGGTGAAACTGGATCAAACCGGACACGACCGGCTCAAACCGGTTATGACCGGCTCAAACCAGACCAGACCGGCTCAAATCGGCTAAAACCGGACCAGAACAGCTCAAACCGGTATTGACCGGATCAAACCGGATTAAAACCGGACCAGACCGGCTCAAACCGGTTTTGACCGGCTCAAACTGGACCAGACCGGCTCAAACCAGATCACACTGGACCAGACCGGCTGAAAGTGGTTTTCACCGGCTCAAACCAGAACAGACCAGCTCAACCGGCTCAAAGCGGACCAGACCGGCACAAACCGGGTTTGTCCAGCTCAAACCAGACTCAAACCGTACCAGACCAATTCAAACAGGTTTTGACTGGCTCATATAGGACTCAAACCGGACCAGACCGTCTCAAGCCGGTTTTACTGGCTCAAACCCGACCAGAACGCCACAAACCGGATCACACTGGACCAGACCGGCTCAAATCGGTTTTTACCAGCTCAAACCAGACCAGACCGGCTTAAATCGGATCAAACCGGACCAGACCGGCTCTTAGACCATCTCAAACCGGTTTTGATCGGCTCAATACGGATCACACTGGATCAAACCGGACCAGACCGGCTCAAACCGGTTTTGACCGGCTCAAACCAGACCAGACCGGCTGAACCGGATCACACTGGACCACACCGGCTTAAACGGGATCAAACCGGAACAGACCGCCTCAAACCGGCGTTGACCGCCTCAGACCCGACCAGACCAGATTAAACCGGACCAGACTGGCTCAAACCGGGTTTCACTGGCTCACTCAGGAGAGTGTACACGAAAGGGAGTGCTCATTCAGGGGAGTGCACACTCACGGGAGTCCTCACTCAAGGGAGTGCACACACAGGGGTGTGCACACTCAGGGGAGCGCTCACACAGGGGAGTGGCCACTGATGTGAGCGCTCACACAGGGAAGAGCACACTCAGGGGAGTCCTCACTCAGGCGAGTGCACACTCAGAGGAGTGCACACTCAGAGTAGTCCTCACTCAGGCGAGTGCACTCTCAGGTGAGAGCACACTCAGGGGAGCACTCACTCAGGGGAGTGCACACTCAAAGGAGCGCACACTCAGGGAATTGCACACTCAGTGGAGTCCTCACTCAGGAGAGTGCAAACTAAGTGGAGTGCACACCCAGGGGAGTGCTCACTCAGGGGAGTGCACACTCAGGTGAGTCCTCCCTCAGGAGAGTGCACACTCAGGGGAGTGCACACACTGGGGAGAGCCCACTCAGGTGAGCGCACACACAGGGGAGTGCTCATTCAGGGGAGTGCACACTCAGGGGAGTCCTCACTCAGGAGAGTGCACATTCAGGGGAATGCCCACTCAGAGTAGTCCTTACTCAGGTGAGCACACACTCAGGGGAGTTCACACTCAGGGGAGCGCTCACTCAGGGGAGTGCTCATTCAGGGGAGTGCACACTCAGGGGAGTCATCACTCAGACAAGTACCCCCTCAGGAGAGCGCTCACTCTGGTGAGTCCTCACTCAGGCGAGTTCACAATCCGGGGAGTGCCCACTCAGAGTAATCCTTACTCAGGTGAGCGCTCACTCAGGGGAGTGCACACTCAGGGGAGTGCACACTCAAGGGAGTGCACATACTGGGGGGTGGACAGTTAGGGGAGTCCTCACTCAAGAGTGTGCGAACTAAGAGGAGTGCTCACTCAGGGGAGTGCACACACAGGGGTGTCCTCACCGGGGAGAGCGCTCACTCAGGGGAGTGCACAATCAGGTGAGCCCACACTCAGGGGAGTGCACACTCAGAGGAGTCGTCACTCAGGAGAGTGCGAACTCAGGGAAGTGCACTCCCTGGGGAGCGAACACTCAAGGGAGTGCACACTCAGGGTAGTGCACACTCAAGGGAGTCCTCACTCAGGAGAATGGGAACTCAGAGGAGTGCACACTCAGGGGAGTCATCACTCAGACGAGTACCCCCTCAGGAGAGCGCTCACTCTGCGAAGTCCTCACACAGGCGAGTTCACACTCAGGGGAGTGCACACTGAGGTGTGTCCTCACTCAGTCGAGTGTACACTCAGGTTAGTGCGCACTCAGGGGAGCGCTCACTCAGGGGAGTTCACACTCAGGGTAGCGCAATCTCAAGGGAGCGCAAACTCAGGGGAGTGTAAACTCAGGGGACTGCTCAATCAGTGGAGTGCACACTCAGGGGGATCCACACTCAGGCGAGTTCACACTCAGGGGAGTGCCCACTCAGGGGTGTCCTCACCCAGGCGAGTGCACACTCAGGAGAGTTCGCACTCAGGGGAGCGCTCACTCATGGCAGCGCACACACTGGGGAGAGCACACTCAGGGGAGCGCACACTCATGGGTATGCACACACAGGGGAGTGCTCACTCAGGGGAGCGCACACTCAGCGCAGTGCACGCTCAGGTGAGCATACACTCAGGGGAGTGCACACTCCGGGGAGTCCTCACTCAAAAGAGTGCAAACTCAGGGGAGCGAAATCTCTGGGTAGCACACACTCAGGGGAGTGCACACTAAGGGGAGTCCTCACTCAGGAGAGTGCGAACTCAGAGGAGTGCACACTCAGGGGAGTGCTCATTCAGGGGAGTACACACTCAGGGGAGTCCTCACTCAGACGGGTGCACACTCAGTGGAGTCCACACTCAGGGAGGCGCTCACAAAGCGGAGTGCCCACTCACGTGAGCGCTCACTCAGGGGAGTGCACACTCAGGGGATCAAACTGGACCAGACCAGCTCAAACCGGACTCAAACCAGTTTTGACCGGCTCAAAGCGGACCAGGCCGACTCAAACCGGTTTTGAACGGCTCAAAACGGGCTCAAACCGAACCAGACCGGCTCAATCCGGTTTTGACCAGCTCAAACTGGATTCAAACCACTTTTAACCGGCTGAAACCGGACGAGTCTGGCTCAAACCGGTTTTCACCAGTTCAAACCGGACCAAGGCCAGACCGCCTCAAACTGGACTCAAACCGGACCAGACCGACTCAAACCGCTGTTGACCAGCTCAAACCGGACTCCAACCGGACCAGAATGGCTCAAACCGGTTTTGCCCAGCTCAAACCGGACTCAAACCGGACCAGAATGGCTCAAATCGGACCAGACCGGCTCAAACCTGTTTTGACCAGCTCAAACCGGACCAGGACCAGATCGGGTCAAACCGTACTCAAACCGGAACAGAACGGCTCAATCCGGAGTTGACCTGCTCAAACCGGACTCAAACCAGACCAGACAGGCTCAAACTGGTTTTGACCGGCTCAAACTGGACCAGACTGTCTCAACCGGATCAAACCGAATGAGACAGGCTTAAACCGTATCAAACCAGACCAGACAGGCTTAAACCGGTGTTGACCGGCTCAGATCTGACAAGACCGGCTTAAACTGGACCAGACTGGCTGAAACCGGGTTTGACCGTCTCAAACCGGACTCATACCGGACACGACCGGCTCAAACCGGTTTTGACCGCCTCAGACCCGACCACACCAGCTCAAACCGTATCAGACCGGCTCAAACCGGTTTTGACCAGCTCAAACCAGACCAGACCGGCTCAAACCGAATCAAACAGGACAAGACCGGCTGAACGCAGTTTTTACTGGCTCAAACCAGACTATACCAGCTCAACCGGCTCAAAGCAGACCAGACCGGCTCAAACTGGGGTTGTCCGGCTCAAACCGGACTCAAACCAGACCAGACAAGCTCAAATCGGACCAGGCCGGCTCAAACCGGTTTTGAATGGCTCAAACCGGAGCAGACCAGCTCAAACAGGATCAAAACGAACCAGATTGGCTCTTAGACCAGCTAAAACATGTTTTGACCGGCTCAAATTGAACCAGACCGGCTCAAACAGGTTTTGACTGAATCAAAACGGACCCAAACCGGACCAGACCAGCTCCAACCGGTTTTGACCAGCTCAAACCGGACCAGACCGGCTCAACCGGCTCAAAACGGACCAGACCGGCTTAAACCAGATCAAATCGGACTTGACCGGGTCAAGACGGTGTTGACCGGCTCAGACCGGACTCAAACCGGACCAGACTGGCTCAAACCGGTTTTCACCAGTTCAAAACGAACCAGAACCAGACCGGCTCAAACCAGACTCAAACCGGACCAGACCGGATCAAACCGGTGTAGACCGCCTCAAACCGGTCCCAAACCGGACCAGACCGGCTCCAACCGGTTTTGTCCAGCTCAAACCGGACCATACCGGCTCAACCAGATCAAACAGGACTAGACAGGCTTAAACCAGATCAAACCGGACCAGACCGGCTCAAACCGGTATTGACCGGCACAGACCCGAACAGAAAGGCTTAAACCAGACCAGACTGGCTCAAACCGGGTTTGACTGGCTTAAAACGGACTCAAACCAGACCAGACCGGCTCAAACCCGACCACACCCGGCTCAAACCGCACCAGACCGGCTCAAACCGGTTTGAGCGGATCAAACCGGACCAGACCAGCTCAGACTGGACCAGACCGGATCAAACCGGATCAAACCGGACCAGACCGGCTGAATCCTGTTTTCACCGGCTCAAACCAGACCAGACCAGCTCTACCAGCTCAAAGCGAACTAGACCGGCTCAAACCGTGTTTGTCTGGCTCAAACCGGACTCACAATGGACCAGACCTTCTCAAACCGGACCAGACCGGCTCAAACCGGACTCAAACCGGACCAGACCGTCTCAAATCGGATGAAACCGGACCAACCGGCTCAAACCAGTTTTGACCAGCTCAAACCAGACCAGACAGGCTCAACCGGATCAAACCGGACCAGACCGGCTGAAACCGGTTTTGACCAGCTCATACCGGACCACAGAGGCTCAAACCGAATCAAACCGGTTTTTGTGCTGGTCTGTTCTGATTTGAGCTGGTCAAAACCGTTTTGAGGCGGTCTGATCCGGTTTCAGCCGGTCAAAACCGGTTTTAGCCGGTTTGAGCCGACCTGGTCCAGTTTGACTGGTTTCAGCCAATTTTGACAGGCTCAAACCGGAACAGACAGGCACAAACCGGATCCAACCAGACGAGACAGGCTCAAACCAATTTTGACCGACTCAAAGTGGAACAGACCGTTTCAAACCGGTTTTGACCGGCTCAAACCGGACTCGAAGCGGACCAGACCAGACCGGCTCAAACCGGTGTTGACCGGCTCAAACCAGACTCAAACCGGACCAGGCCGCCTCACACAGGTTTTGACCGGCTCAAACCGGATCAAACCAGACCAGACCAGCTCTTAGACCGTCTCAAACCGGTTTTGCTCGGCTCAATACGGACCAGACCGGCTCTAACCGGACCAGACCGGCTAAAACCGGTGTTGGCCATCTCAAACCGTACTCAAACTGGACCAGTCCGGCTCAAACCGATTTTGACCGGCTCAAACCAGACCAGACCAACTCAATGGGATCAAACTGGACCACACCGACTTGAAACAGATCAAACCGGACCAGACCGGCTCTTAGACAGGCTCAAACCAGTTTTCACCGGCTCAAACGGGACTCAAACCTTACCAGACAGGCTCAAACCGGTGTTGACCGGTTCAAACCAGACTGAAACCGGACCAGACCCTCTCAAACCGGTGTTGACCGGCTCAATCCAGACTCAAACCAAACCAGACCGGCTCAAACCGGGTTTGACCGGCTCAAACCAGACGAGACCCCGCACAATACAGATCAAACCGGACCAGACCGGCTCTTAGACCGGCTCAAATCGGTGTTGACCTGCTCAAACCGGACTCAAACCGGACCAGACCGGCTCAAACCAGTGTTGACCGTTTCAAACGGGACTCAAACCGGACCAGACCCTCTCAAACCGGTGTTGAACGGCTCAAACCGGACTCAAACCGGACCAGGCCGCCTCACACAGGTTTTGACCGGCTCAAACCGGATCAAACCAGACCAGACCAGCTCTTAGACCGTCTCAAACCGGTTTTGCTCGGCTCAATACGGACCAGACCGGCTCTAACCGGACCAGACCGGCTAAAACCGGTGTTGGCCATCTCAAACCGTACTCAAACTGGACCAGTCCGGCTCAAACCGATTTTGACCGGCTCAAACCAGACCAGACCAACTCAATGGGATCAAACTGGACCACACCGACTTGAAACAGATCAAACCGGACCAGACCGGCTCTTAGACAGGCTCAAACCAGTTTTCACCGGCTCAAACGGGACTCAAACCTTACCAGACAGGCTCAAACCGGGTGGTTGACCGGTTCAAACCAGACTGAAACCGGACCAGACCCTCTCAAACCGGTGTTGACCGGCTCAATCCAGACTCAAACCAAACCAGACCGGCTCAAACCGGGTTTGACCGGCTCAAACCAGACGAGACCCGCACAATACAGATCAAACCGGACCAGACCGGCTCTTAGACCGGCTCAAATCGGTGTTGACCTGCTCAAACCGGACTCAAACCGGACCAGACCGGCTCAAACCAGTGTTGACCGTTTCAAACGGGACTCAAACCGGACCAGACCCTCTCAAACCGGTGTTGAACGGCTCAAACCGGACTCAAACCGGACCAGACTAGCTAATACCGGTTTTGACCGGCTCAAACCAGGACAGACCAGCTCAACTGGTTCAAACCACACCAGACCAGCTCAAACCGGTTTTTACCATCTCAAACCGGACCAGACCGGCTTAAACCGGATCAAAGTGGTTTTGACCGACTCAAACTGGACTCAAACCGGACCAGGAAAGCTAAAACAGGCTCAAACCGGACCAGACCGGCTCAAACCGGACTCAAACTGGACCAGACCGGCTCAAACCGGTTATGACCAGCTCAAACCAATCTCAAACCGGACCAGACCATCTCAAACTGTTGTTGACCGGCTCCAACCGGACTCAAACTGGACCAGACCGGCTGAAACAGGTTTTGACCAGCTCAAACCCAACAAGACCGGCTCTAATCGGATCAAACCGGACCAGACCGGCTCAAACTGGTTTTGACCGCTTCAAACTGGACTCAAACCGCACCAGACCGTCTCAAACCGGTTTTCACCAACTCAAACCGGAGCAGACCGGCTCAAACCAGTTTTGACCGGCTCAAATCAGACTCAAACTGGACCAGACCGGCTCAAATCGGCTCAAACTGGACCGCACTGACTAAAACTGAGTCAAACCAGACGAGACCTGCTCAAAACGGATCAATCCGGACCAGACCGGCTGGACCTGCTAAATCCGGTTTTGTCCGGCTCAAACCGGACTCAAACCGATATTGACCGGCTCAAACCAGATCAAACTGGACCAGACTGGCTCTAACCGGATCAAACCGGACCAGACCAGCTCAAACCGGTTTTGACCGGTTCATACCGGACCAGACCGGCTCAACCAGATCACACCGAACCAGACCGGCTTAAACTGGATCAAACTGGACCAGACCGACTCAAACCGGTTTTGACCGGCTCAAGGCAGACCAGACCGGTTCAAACCGGTTATGATCAGCTCAAACTGGACTCAAACCAAACCAGACCGTCTCAAACTGGTGTTGAAGGGCTCCAACCGGACTCAAACCTGACCAGACCAAGTCCAACCGTTTTTGACCGGGTCAAGGGACCAGATCAGCTCAAACCAGACTCAAACCGGACCAGAACGGCTCAAACTGGTGTTGACCAGCTCAAACCGGACTCAAACCGGACTCAAACCGGACCAGACCAGCTCAAACTGTTTTGACCGGCTCAAACTGGACCAGACTGGCTCAACCGGATCAAACCGAACCAGACAGGCTTAAACCGGATCAAACCGAACCAGACAGGCTTAAACCAGATCAAACCGGAGCAGACAGGCTCAAACCAGTGATGACCAACTCAGATCCAACCAGACTGGCTTAAACTGGACCAGACTGGCTCAAACCGGGTTTGATCATCTCAAACTGGACTCAAACTGCACCAGACTGGCTCAAACTGCTGTTGACCAGCTCAAACTGGACTCTAACCAGACCAGAACGGCTCAAACTGGTTTTGCCCGGCTCAAACCGGACCAGTACCAGATCAGCTCAAACCGGACTGAAACCAGACCAGAACGGCTCAAACCGGTGTTGACCGGCTCAAACCGGACTCAAACCTGACCAGACTGGCTCAAACTGGTTTCGACAGGCTCAAACCAGACCAGACCGGCTCAACCGGATCAAACAAAACCAGACAGGCTTAAACCAGATCAAACCGTAGTAGACCGGCTCAAACCGGTGATGACCGAGTCCGATCCGACCAGACTGGCTTAAACTGGACAAGACTGGCTCAAACCGGGTTTGACCATCTCAAACTGGACTCATACCGGACCAGGTCAAAACCGGCTCAGGTCGGTCAAAACCGGTTTGAGCCGGTCTGATCTGATTTGAACCGGTCAAAACCGGTTTGTGGCCCAGTTTTAGGCGGTCTCGGCCGGTCTGCTCCGGTATGATCCGATTTTAGCCGGTCTGGGCCAATCTGATACGGTTTGATCCGGTCTCATCTGGTCAAAATCGGTTTGAGCCGGTCTGGTCTGGTTTGAGCCAGTCAGGTCTGGTTTGAGCCGGTCAAAACAGGTTTAAGCCGGTCTGGTCTGGATTGAGCCGGTCAAAAAAGGTTTTGAGCCGGTCTGCCCCGGTTTTAGCCAGTCTGGGCCGGTCTGGTCTGGTTTGATCCGGCTTCATCCGGTCTGTGCCTGTCTGGTCTGGTATGATCCGGGTGTGAGCCAGTCGAGTCCGGTTTGATCCGTGTCATCCGGTCAAAACTGGTTTGAGCTTGTCTGGTCCGGTTTAGAGCCAGTCTGGTCTGGTTTGAGACGGTCAAATCCGGCTCAGGCCGGTCAAAAACCGGTTTGAGCCAGTCTGGCCTGGATTGAGCCGGTCAAAAATCGGTTTTTGGCCCAGTTTTAGGTGGTCTGGGCCAGTCTGCCCTGGCTTGATCCGATTTTAGCCGGTCCTGCGCCAGTCTGATTCGGTTTGATCCGGTGTCATCCATTCAATGCCAGTTTTAGCCGGTCAAAACCGGTTTCAGCCGGTCTGGTGCGGTTTGAGCAGGTCAAAACCGGTTTGAGCCAGTATGGTCTGGTTTGAGCCATTCAAAACCGGTTTGAGCCGGTTTGGCCCGGTTGAAGCTAGTCAAAACCGATTCGAGACTGTATGAGACGGTCTGGTCCGGTTTGATCTGGTCTAATCAGGTCAAAAACCGGTTTGAGCCAATTGAAAACTGGTTTTAAGCCGGTCTGGAATGCATTGAGCCGGTCAAAACCGGTTTGAGCCGGTCTGGTCTGGTTTTAAGCCAGTCAAATCCGGTTTGAGCCGGTCTGGTCTGGTTTGAACGGGTCAAAACCGGTTTGTGGCCCAGTTTTAGGTGGTCTGGGCCGGTCTGGTCCGGTTTGATCCGATTTCATTTGGTCTGGGCCGGTCTGATTCGGTTTGATCCGGTCTCATCCGGTCAAAACCGGTTTTAGCCGGTCAAAACCGGTTTCAGCCGGTCTGGTGTGGTTTGAGCAGGTCAAAACCGTTTTGAGCCAGTCTGGTCTGGTTTGAGCCGGTCTTGTCTGGTTTCAGATGGTCAAAACCACTTCAAGCCTGTCAAAACCGGTTTGAGCCAGTTTGGTTTGTCTGAAGCCAGTCAAAACCGATTCGAGCCTGTCTGAGCCGGTCTGGTCTGGTTTGAGCCGGTGAAAACCAGTTTGTGGCCCAGTTTTAGGAGGTCTGGGCTGGTCTGGTCCGGTTTGATCCGATTTTAGCCGGTCTGGGCCGGTCTGATTTGGTTTGAACCGGTCTCATCCGGTCAAACCCGGTTTTAGCCGGTCCAAACCGGTTTCAGCTGGTCTGGTGTGGTTTGAGTAGGTCAAAACCGGTTTGAGCCGGTCAAAACCGGTTTGAGACCGTCAAAACGGGTTTGAGCATGTTTGGTCTGGTTGAAGCCAGTCAAAACCGATTCGAGCCTGTCTGAGCTGTCTGTCCGGTTTGATCCGGTCTATTCAGGTCAAAACCGGTTTGTGCCAGTGGTAAACGGTTTTAGACGTTCTGGAGTGGTTTGAGCCGGTCAATATCGGTTTGAGCTGGTCAAAACCGGATTGAGCCAGTCAAAACCGATTTGAACCTGTCTGGTCTGATTTGAGTCGGTCAAAACAAGTTTGAGCTGGTCTGGCCCGGTTTTAGCCAGTCTGGGATGGTCTGGTACGGTTTGATCCGGTTTCAGCTTGTCTGTGCCTGTGTGGACCGGTTTGATCCAGTGTGAGTCGGTGTGGTCCGGTTTGATCCATTGTCATCCAGTCAAAACCGGTTTGAGCCGGTCTGGTGTGGTTTGAGCGGGTCAAAATAGGTTTGAGCCGGTTTGGCCTGTTTTTAGGCGTTCTGGGCCGTTGTGGTCCCGTTTGATGCGGTTTGAGCCGGTCTGGTCAGGTTTGAGCCGGTCAAAACCAGTTTGAGCCGGTCTGGTCTGGTGTGAGTTGGCCAAAACCGGTTCAGGCTCGTCAAAATCGGTTTGAGCCGGTCTGGGCCGGTCTGGTCCGGTTTGCTCCGGCTTCAGCTGTTCTGGGCCCGTCTGGTGCGGTTTCATCCGGTTGGAGCCGATCTGGTCCGGTTTATCCTGTATCATCTGGTCAAAGCCGGTTTGAGTGGGTCTGGTGTGGTTTGAGCCGATCAAAACCGGTTTGATCCAGTCTGGTCTGGTTTGAGCCGGTCTGGTCTGGTTTGAGCCAGTCAAAACCTGATTGAGCCGGTTTGGCCCGGTTTTAGCCTGTCTGAGCCGGTCTGGTCCGGTTTGAGCCGGTTTGAGCTGGTTTCTGCCAGTCTGGTCCGGTATGATCCAGTTTCAGAAGGTCTGGTCCGGTTTCATCCGGTCTAATCCAGTCAAAAGCGGTTTGAGCCGGTCTGATCTGGTTTGAGCCGGTCAAAACAGGTTCAACCCAGTCTGGTCTTGTTTGAGCGGGTCAAAATAAGTTTGAGCCGGTTTGGCCCGGTTTTAGGCGGTCTGGCCGGTGTGGTCCCGTTTGATCCGGTTTGAGCCGGTCTGGTCTGATTTGAGCCGGTCAAAACAGGTTTGAACCGGTCTGGTCTGGTTTGAGCCGTTCAAAACCGGCTCAGGTCGGTCAAAACCGATCTGAGCCAGTCTGGTCTGGTTTGAACCAGTCAAAACCGTTTTGTGACCCAGTTGTAGGCGGTCTAGGCCGGTCTGATCCGGTTTGATCCGATTTTAGCCGGTCTAGGCTGGTCTGATTCGGTTTGATCCGGTCTCATCCGGTCAAAACCGGTTTTAGCTGGTCAAAACGGGTTTGAACCGGTCTGGTCTGCTTAGAGCCGGTCTGGTCTGGTTTGAGCTAGTCAAAACTGGTTCGAGCCTTTAAAAATCGGTTTGAGCCAGTTTGGTCTGGTGGAAGCCAGTCAAAAATCGATTCGAGCCTGTCTGAGCCAGTCAGGTCTGGTTTGATCCGATCTCATCAGGTCAAAACCGTTTTGAGCCGGTAAAAACACGTTTTAGCCGGTCTGGAGTAGTTTGAGCCGTTCAAAACCGGTTGGAGCTGGTCAAAACCGGATTGAGCCAGTCAAAACTGGTTTGAACTGGTCTGGACTGGTTTGAGCCGGTCTGGCCTGATTTAAGCCGTTCTGGGCTGGTCTGGTGTGGTTTGATCCGGTTTCAGCCGGTCTGGGCCTGCCTGGTCCGGTTTGATCCGGTATGAGCCAGGCTGGTCCTGTTTGATCCGGTGTCATCTGGTCAAAAGCGGTTTGAGCCGTTCTGGTCAGGTTTGAGCCGGTCTGGTCTGGTTTGAGCTGGTCAAAACCGGTTCAGGCCAGTCAAAACCGGTTTGAGCCGGTCTGGTCTGGTATGAGCCTGTCAAAACCGGTTTGTGGCCCGGTTTTAGCCGGTCTGGGTCAGTCTGGTTCGGTTTGATCCGGTTTCACCTGGTCTCGGGCAGTCGAGTCTGGTTTTATCCGGTCAAAACCGCTTTGAGCCGGTCAAAAACCGGTTTGAGCCGGTCTGGTCTCGTTTGAGCCGTTCTGGACTGGTTTGAGCCGTTCAAAACTGGCTCAGGTCGGTCAAAACCAGTTTCAGTCGGTCTGGTCTTGTTTGACCTGGTCAAAACTGGTTCGAGCCGGTCAAAACCGTTTGAGCCGTTTTGGTCTGGTTGAAACCAGTCTAAACCGATTCGAGCCTGTCTGAGCCGATCTGGTTCGGTTTGATCCGGTCTAATCAGGTCAAAACCGGTTTGAGCCAGTGAAAACCGGTTTTAGCCGGTCTGGAGTGGTTTGAGCCGGTCAAAACCGGATTGAGCCAGTCAAAACCGGTTTGAAACCGGTCTGGTCCTGTTTGAGCCGGTGAAAACCGCTTTGAGCCTGTCTGGCCCGGTTATTGCCAGTCTGGGCCGGTGTAGTCCGGTTTGATCTGGTTTCAGCCGGTCTGGGCCTGTCTGGTCCGGTTTGATCCGGTGTGAGCCGATCTGGTCTGGTGTGATCCGGTGTCATCCGGTCAAAACCGGTTGGAGCCGGTCTTGTCCAGTTTGAGCCAGTCTGGTCTGGTTTGAGCCGGTGAAACCCGGTTTCAGCAGGTCTCGTCTGGTTTGAGCCAGTACAAACCGGTTTGTGGCCCGGTTTTAGCCGATCTGGGCCGGTCTGGTCCGGTCTGATCTGGTTTCAGCTGGTCTGGGCCGGTCGAGTCCAGTTTGATCTGGTCAAAACCGCTTTTAGCTGGTCAAAACCGGTTTGAGTCAGTATGGTCTGGTTTGAGCCGGTCAAAACCGGTTTGTGGCCCGGATTTAGCCAGTTCCGCCCGGTCTGGTCCGGTTTGTTCCAGCTTCAGTTGTTTTGGGCCGGTCTGGTGCGGTTTCATCCAGTTTGAGCCGGTCTGGTCCGGTTTTATCCTGTCTCATGCGGTCAAAACCGGTTTGAGCCGGTCTGTTCTGGTTTGAGCTGGTCAAAACCGGTTTGAGCCAGTCTGGTCTGGTTTGAGCCGGTCTGGTCTGGTTTGAGCCAGTGGAAATCTGATTGTGCCAGTTTGGCACGGTTTTAGCCTGTCTGGGCTGTTCTGGTTCGTTTTGAGCTGGTTTGAGCCGTTTGTGCGGTCTGGTCTGGTATGATCCGGTTTGAGAAGGTCTTGTCCGGTTTGATCCGGTTTTAGCCTGTCTGGGCCCGTGTGATTCGGTTTGATCTGGTCTCATCCAGTCAAAACCGGTTTTAGCCAGTCAAAATCGGTTTCAGCCGGTCTGGTGTGGTTTGAGCAGCTGAAAACCGATTTGAGCCTCTTAAAACGGGTTTGAGCCGGTCTGGACTGGTTTGAGCCGGTCTGGTCTGGTTTGAGCTGGTCAAAACCGGTTTGAGCCGGTCAAAACGGGTTTTTAGACAGTCTGGTCCGGTTTGAGTCTGGTTTGAGGCGGTCAACACCGGTTTGATCCGTCCTGGTCCTGTTTGAGTCTGGTTTGAGCCAATCTGCTCCGGTTTGAGCCGGTCAAAACCGGTTTGAGTCATTCTGGTCCGTATTGAGTGGATCAAAACCGGTTTGAGATGGTGTAAGAGCAGTCCGGTCCGGTTTGATCCAGTTTACGCTGGTCTGGTCCGTTTTGATCTGGTTGAGCCAGTCTGGTTTGGTTTGAGCCAGTCAAAACTGGTCTGAGCCAGGCTGGTCCTGTTTTAGCCGGTCTGTTCGGGGTTGACCGGTCCAAACCGGTTTCAGCCGGTCTCGTCCGGTTTCAGCCGGTCTGTTCAGGTTTGAGCCGGTGAAAACCGGTTTGAGCCGGTCTTGTCTTCTTTGAGTCTGGTTTGAGCCGGTCAAAATCGGTTTGTGCTGCTGTGGTCCAATTTGAGCTGGTCCAAACCAGTTTGAGCCGGTCTATTCCGGTTTGAGACCGGTTTGAACGGGGCTGCTCCGGGTTTAGCCGGTCTGGTAGGGTTTCAGCAGTTAAAAACCAGTTGAGCCAGTCTGCTCCGATTTCAGATGATCTGGTCGGGTTTGAGCCAATGAAAACTGGTTTGAGCCAGTCTGGTCCGTTTTGATCCGGTTTCGGCAGTTCTGGTCCGGTTTGATCCGGTTTGAGCCGGTCTGGTCCGCTTTCTTCTGGTTGAGCCAGTCTGGTCTGGTTTGAGCCGGTCCAAACCGGTTGGAGCCGCTCTCGTCCTCTTTCAGCCGGACTGGTCGGGATTGAGCCAGTCAAAACGGGTTTGAGACAGTCTGGACCGGTTTGAGTCCGGTTTGAGCCCGTCTAAACCGGTTTGAGCTAGTCTGGTCCAGTTTGAGTCCGGTTTGAGCCGGACAACACCAGTTTGAGACGGTCTGGTCAGTTTGAGTGCGGTTTGAGCCGGTCATAACCGGTTAGAGCCGGTCCAGTGCGCTTTGAGCCGGTCAAAACGGATTTGAGCCGGTCCTGGTCCGGTTTTAGCCGGTCTGGACGGGTGTGAGTTGGTCAAAACCGGTTTGAGGCGGTCTCGGTCCAGTTTCAGCTGATCTGGTCGGGTTTGAACTTGTCAAAACCGGTTTGAGCCGGTGAGGTCCTGTTTGAGTCTGGTTGAGCTGGTCAAATTCGGTTTGTGCTGCTCTGGTCCGATTTGAGCCGGTCAAAACCGGTTTGAGCCGGTCTGGGCCGGTTTGATCCGGTTTAAGCCGGTCTTGTCCGGCTTGATTCGTTTGAGCAGGTATGGTCTGGTTTGAGCCGTTCAAAACCGGTTTGAGCCAGTCTGGTCCGGTTTGAGTCCGGTTTGAGCTGGTCAACACCGGTTTGAGCCGTTCTGGTCCAGTTTGAGTCAGGTTTGAGCCGGTCAACACCGGTTTGATCCGTTCTTGTCCGTTTTGAGTCCAGTTTGAGACGGTCTGGTCCGGTTGAGACAGTCAAAACCGGTTTGAGCCGTTCTGGTCCGTATTGAGCAGATCAAAACCGGTTTGAGACGATCTAATAGCTTCTCTGGTCTGGTTTGATCCAGTTTAAGCCGGTCTGGTCCAGTTTGATCCGGTTGAGCCGGTCTGGTTCGCTTTGAGCCGGTCAAAGTTGGTCTGAGCCAGTCTGGTCCAGTTTTAGCCGGTCTGGTCGGGGTTGACCCGGTCAAAACCGGTTTGAGCCAGTCTGGTCCTGTTTGAGTCTGGTTTGAGCTGGTCAAAATCGGTTTGTGCTGCTCTGGTCCGATTTGAGCCGGTCAAAACCGGTTGGAGCCGGTCTATTCCGGTTTGAGTCCGGTTTGAATGGGTTTGGTCCGGTTTTAGCCGGTCTGGTAGGGTTTGAGCTGGTCAAAATCCGTTTGAGCCTGTCTGTTCTGGTTTCAGACGGTCTGGTCGGGTTTGAGCCGGTCAAAACCGGTTTGTGCCGGTCTGGTCCGATTTGACCCCGGTCAAAACCGGTTTGAGGCGGTCTCGTCCCATTTCAGCCGGTCCTATGAGCTTTGAGCCGGTTAAAACCGGTTTGAGCTGGTCTGGTCCGTTTTGATCCAGTTTAAGCCAGTCTGGTCCGGTTTGATCCGGTTGAACTGGTGTGGTCTGGTTTTAGCCGGTCAAAACCGGTTTGAGCCGCTCTGGTCCAGTTTGAGTTCGGTTTGAGCCGGTCAACACCAGTTTGAGACAATCTGGTTTGAGTCCCGTTTGAGCAGGTCATAACCAGTTTGAACCGGTCTGGTCTGCTTTGAGCCGTTCAAAACCAGATTGAGCAGGTCTGGTCTGGTTTGATCTGGTTTGAGCCTGTCTGGTCCATTTTGAGCCGGTGAAACCCGGTTTGAATCGGTCTGCTCTTGTTTGAGCTGGTCAAAACCGTTTTCAGCCGGTCTGTTCCGGTTTGAGTCCGGTTTGAGACGGTCTGGTCCGGTTTGAGCTGGTTTGAGCTTGTCTGGTCCGGTTTGAGTCCGGTTTGAGCTGGTCAAATCCGGTTTGAGCTGGTATGGTCCATATTGAGCTGGTCAAAACCAGTTTGATCCGCCTTAAGCCGATCTGATCCGATTTGAGCCGATTGAGCCTGTCTGGTCTGGTTTGAGCCGGTCAAAACCAGTTTGATCCGGTCTAGTCCAGTTTCAGTCCAGTTTGAGCCGGTCTGGTCCAGTTTCAGTCCGGTTTGAACCGGTGAAAACCGGATTGAGCCGATCTGGTCCGGATTAATCCGGTTTGAGCCGGTCTGGCCTGGTTTGAGCCGGTCAAAACCGGTTTTAGCTAGTCTGGTCCGGTTTGAGTCCGGTGTTTGAGCCGGTCAACACCGGTTTGAGCCGGTATAGTCCGGTTTGAGTCCGGATTGAACCGCTAAACACTGGCTTGAGCAGGTCTGCTCCGGTTTGAGTCCGGTTTGAGACGGTCCAAACCGGTTTGAGCTGGTCTAAGAGCCGGTCTGGTATGGTTTGATACGGTTTAAGCGAGTCTGGTCCGGTTTGAGCCGGTCAAACCCGGTTTGAGCCGATCTGGTCCGGTTTGATCCCCTGAGCGTGCAATCCCCTGAGTGAGTGCTCTCCTGAGTGGGCATTCCACTTTGTGAGCGCCTCCCTGAGTGTGCACACCCCTGAGTGTGCACTCGTCTGAGTGAGGACTCCCCTGAGTGTGTTCTCCCCTGAATGAGCACTCCCCTGAGTGTGCACTCCTCTGAGTTCGCACTCTCCTTAGTGAGGACTCCCCTGAGTGTGCACTCCCCTGAGTTTGTGCTACCCTGAGATTTCACTCCCCTGAGTTCACACTTTTTGAGTGAGGACTCCCCTGAGCGTGCACTCCCCTGAGTGTATGCTCACCTGAGTGTGCACTCCGCTGAATGTGCGCTCCCCGGAGTGAGCACTCCCCTATGTGTGTACTCCCATGAGTGTGCGCTGCCCTGAGTGTGCTCTCCCCAGTGTGTGCGCTCCCCTGAGTGAGCTCTCCCCTGAGTGCGAACTCCCCTGAGTGTGCACTCGCCTGGGTGAGGACACCCCTGTGTGTGCCCTCCCCTGAGTGTGAACTCACCTGAGTGTGGACTACCCTGAGTGTGCACTCCACTGATTGAGCACTCCCCTGAGTTTACACTCCCCTGAGTTTGCGCTCCCTTGAGATTGCGCTACCCTGAGTGAGCGCTCCCCTAAGTGCGCGCTCCCCTGAGTGTGAACTCTCCTGACTGAAGACACCCCTGAGTGTGCACTCCCCTGAGTGTGAACTCGCCTGAGTGAGGCTCCACTGAGTCTGCACTCCCCTGAGTGAGCAATCCCCTGAGGGGGCACACACTTGAGTGATGACTCTTTTGCGTGAGCCCTCCCCTGAGTGTGCACTCTTCTGAGTTCACACTCTCCTGAGTGAGGACTTCCCTGCGGGTGCACTCCCCTGAGTGTGCACTCCCCTGAGTGTTCCCTCCACAGGGTGTGCACTCCCCTCAGTGTGTGCTCCCCTGAGTGTGCACTCTGCTGAGTAAGTGCTCCCCTGAGTGCGCACAACCATGAGTGTGGACTCGCCTGGGTGAAGAGACCCCTGAGTGTGAACTCCCCTGAGTGTTCGCTCCCCAGTGTGTGCACTCCCCTGAGTAAATGCTCTCCTGAGTGTGCACTCCTCTGAGTTTGCACTCTTCTGAGTGAGGACTCCCCTGAATATGCTCTCCCCTGAGTGTGCGCTCCCCTGAGTGTACACTCCCCTGAGTGTGCACTCCCCTGATTGAGGACTCCACTAAGTGCGCACTATCCTGAGTGTGCACTCACAAGGATGAGCGCTCTCCTGAGTGTGCACTCGGCTGTGTGAGGACTCCCCTGAGTGTGCACTCCCCTGAGTGTGCGCTCACTTTAGTGGAAACTCCCCAGTGTGAGCGCTCCCCTGAGTGTGCACTCCCCTGAATGTGCACTCGCCTGAGTGAAGACTCCCCTTCGTGTGCAGTCCCCTGAATGAGCACTCCACTGAGTGTGCACTCCTCTGAGTTTGTACTCTCCTGAGTGAGGACTCCCCTGAGTGTGCACTCCCCTGAGTTTGCGCTCCCTTGAGTGTGCGCTCCCCTGAGTGTGCACTCCCCTGAGTGAGTGCTCCCCTGAGTGCACACTACCCTGAGTGAGCGCTCCCCTGAGTGAGGACTCTCCTGAATGTGCACTCGCCTGAGTGAGGACTCCCCTGAGTGTGCACTCCCCTGAGTGTGCACTCCCCTGAGTTCGCACTCTACTGAGTGAGGTCTACCCTGTGTGTGCACTCCTCTGAGTTCACCCTCTCCTGAGTGAGGACTCCCCTGAGTGTGCCCTCTCCTGAGTGTGCGTTCCTCTGAGATTGCGCTCCCCTGAGTGTGCGCTCCCCTGAGTGAGCACTTCCCTGAGTGCAAACTCCCCTGAGTGTGCACTCCCCTCGGTGAGGACACCCCTGAGTGTGCACTCCCGTGAGTGTGAAATCGCCTGAGTGAGGACTCCCCTGAGTGTGCACTCCACTGAATGAGCACATCGCTGAGTGTACACTCCCCTGAGTGTGCTCTCCCCTGAGTGTGCACTCCCCTGAGTGTGCGCTCCTCTAGGTGCGCACTCCCCTGAGTGTGAACTCGCCTGGGTGAAGACACCCCTGAGTGTGAACTCCCCTGAGTGTGAACTCGCCATAGTGAGGCTCCCCTGAGTGTGCCCTCCCCTGAGTGTGCACTCTCCTGAGTGTGTGCTCCCCTGAGTGTGCGCTCCCCTGAGTGAGCGCTCCCCAGTGTGTGCACACCCTGAGTGTGCACTTGCCTGAGTGAGGACTCCACTGAGTGCACACTATGCTGAATGTGCACTCCCCTGAGTGAGCGCTCCCCTGAGTTTTCACTGCTTTGAGCCGGTCTGGCCCAGTTTGATTCTGGTTTGAGCCGGTCAACAATGGTTTGAGCCACTCTGCTCCGTTTGAGTCCACTTTCAGCCGGTCAAAACCGGTTTGTGCTGGTCTGGTCCAATTTGAGCCAGTCAAAACAGGTTTGAGTTGGTCTAAGAGCCGGTCTGGTCCGGTTTGATCAGGTTTGAGCCTGTCTGGTCCGGTTTCAGGAGGTCAAATCCGGTTTGAGCCGTTCTGTTCTGGTTTGAGTCCGGTTTGAGCCAGTCAAAATCGGTTTGAGCCAGTCTGGCCCGGTTTGAGCTGGTCAAATCCTGTTTGAGACGGTCTGGTCCGGTTTGTGCCGGTTTGAGCCGGTCTGGTCCGGTTTTTTAGCCGGTCTGGACGGGTTTCAGTCGGTCAAAAGCGGTTTGAGGCGGGGTCTCATCCAGTTTCAGCCGGTCTGGTCGGGTTTGAGCTGGTCAAAACCGGTTTGAGCCAGTGTGGTCCTGTTTGAGTCTGGTTTGAGCTGGTCAAATTCGGTTTGTGCTGCTCTGGTCCGATTTGAGCCGGTCACAAACGGTTTGAGCCGGTCTGGTCTGGTTTGTGACGGTTTAAAACCGGTTTATACGATTTAAGCCGGTCTGGTCCGGTTTGATACTGTTGAGCAGGTCTGGTCTGGTTTGAGATGGTCAAACGCGGTTTGAGCCGTTCTTCTCCTGTTTGAGTCCTATTTGAGCCGTTTAAAACCGGTTTGATCCGGTCTGGTGCTGTTTGAGTCCGGTTTGAGCCAATCAAAACCTGATTGAGGCTGTCTGGACCGGTTTGCGCTGGTCAAAAGCGGTTTGTGACCGGTTTGAGCCCGTCTGGTCCGGTTTGAGCTGGTCTGGTCCGGTTTGATCCGTTTGAGGCGGTGTGATCTGGTTTGAGTCGGTTAAAACCAATTTGAGCCGGTCGGGTCCGGTTTGAGTCTGGTTTGAGCCAGTCTAAACCGGTTTCAGCCGGTCTGGTCCGGTTTGAGTGCGGTTTGAGCCGGACAACACCAGTTTGAGACTGTCTGGTCCGGTTTCAGTGCGGTTTGAGCCAGTCATAACCGGTTAGAGCCGGTCTAGTCTGCTTTGAGCCGGTCAAAAACAGATTTGAGCCGGTCTGGTCCTGTTTTAGCCGGCCCAGACAGGTTTGATTTGGTCAAAACCGGTTTGAGGCGGGTCCTCGTCCAGTTTCAGCCCATCTGGTCGGGTTTGAGCCGGTCAAAACCGGTTTGAGCCGGTGTGGTCCTGTTTGAGTCTAGTTTGAACTGGTCAAATTCGGTTTGTGCTGCTCTCGTCCGATTTGAGCCGGTCAAAACTGGTTTGAGCCTGTCTGGTCCGGTTTCATCCGGTTTTAAGCCGGTCTGCTCCGATTTGATTCGTTTGAGCAGGTATGGTCTGGTTTGAGCCGTTCAAAACCGGTTTGAGCCTGTCTGGTCTGGTTTCAGTCCAGTTTGAGCCGGTTTGGTCCTTTCCGGTTTGAGCTGATCAAAACCGATTTGAGCCAGTCTAGTCCGGTTTGAGTCCGGTTTGAGCCGGTCTGGTACATTTTGCATCCGGTTTGAGCTGGTCAAAACAGGTTTGAGCTGGTCTGGTCCGGTTTGTGCCGGTCAAAACCGGTTTGAGTCCGTTTGGAGCTTGACAAAACCGGTTTGAGCCTATCTGGTACGATTTGTGCCGCTAAAATCCGATTTGAGCCAGTCCAATACGGTCAACACCGGTTTGAGCCGGTCTGCTCCGGTTTGAGTCTGGTTTGAGACGGTCCAAACCGGTTTGAGCCGGTCTAAGAGCCGGTCTGGTACGGTTTGATCCGGTTTAAGCGCGTCTCGTCCGGTTTGAGCCATTCAAACCCGGTTTGAGCCGATCTGGTCCGGTTTGATCCCCTGAGTGTGCACTCCCCTGGGTGAGCGCTCACTCTGAGTGGGCACTCCACTTTGTGAGTGCCTCCCTGAGTGTGCACACCCCTGAGAGTGCACTCGTCTGAGTGAGGACAACCCTGAGTGTGTTCTCCCCTGAATGAGCACTCCCTTGAGTGTGCACTCCTCTGAGTTCGCACTCTCCTGAGTGAGGACTACCCTGAGTGTGCACTCCCCTGAGTGTGTGCTACCCTGAGTTTTCGCTGCCCTGAGTTCGCACTCTTTTGAGGGAGGACGCCCCTGAGTGTGCACTCCCCTGCGTGTATGCTCACCTGAGTGTGCACTCCACTGAATGTGCGCTCCCCTGAGTGAGCACTCCCCTGTGTGTGCATTCCCATGAGTGTGCGCTCTGCTGAGTGTGCTCTCCCCAGTGTGTGCGCTCCCCTGAGTGAGTCCTCCCCTGAGTGTGCACTCCTCTGAGTTCACACTCTCCTGAGTGCGCACTCCCCTGAGTGAGCACACCCCTGAGTGTGCACTCCCCTGAGTGAGCACTCCCCTGAGTGCGCACTCCCCTGAGTGTGCACTCGCCTGGGTGAAGACACCCCTGACTGTGCACTCCCCTGAGTGTTCACTCTTCAGGTTGTGCACTCCCCTGAGTGTGCGCTCCCCTGAGTGTTCACTCCCCTGAGTGAGCGCTCCCCTGAGTGCGCACTCCCCTAAGTGCGCACTCGCCTGGGTGAAGACACCACTGAGTGTGCACTCCCCTGAGTGTTCCCTCCCCAGGGTGTGCACTCCCCTGAGTGAGCACTCTCCTGTGTGTGCACTCCTCTGAGTTTGCACTCTCCTGAGTGAGGACTCCCCTGAGTGTGCCCTCCCCTGAGTGTGCGCTCCCCTGAGTGTGCACTCCCCTGAGTGTGGACTCCACTGAGTGCGCACTATCCTGAGTGTGCACTCCCATGAGTGAGCACTCTCCTCAGTGTGCACTCGCCTGTGTGAGGACTCCCCTGAGTGTGCGCTCACTTTAGTGGAAACTCCCCAGTGTGAGTGCTCCCCTGAGTGTGCACTCCCCTGAATGTGCACTCGCCTGAGTGAAGACTTCCCTTTTGTGCAGTCCCCTGAATGAGCACTCTGCTGAGTGTGCACTCCTCTGAGTTTGTACTCTCCTGAGTGAGGACTCCCCTGAGTGTGCACTCCCCTGAGTTTGCGCTCCCTTGAGTGTGTGCTCCCCTGAGTGTGCACTCACCTGAGTGAGCGCTCCCCTGAGTGCGCACGACCCTGTGTGAGCGTTCCCCTGAGTGAGGACTCTCCTGAATGTGCACACGCCTGAGTGAGGACTCCCCTGAGTGTGCACTCCCCTGAGTGTGCACTCCCCTGAGTTCGCACTCTCCTGAGTGAGGTCTACCCTGTGTGTGCACTCCTCTGTGTTCGCACTGTCGTGAGTTAGGACTCCCCTGAGTGTGCCCTCTCCTGAGTGTGCGCTCCCCAGAGATTGTGCTCCCCTGAGTGTGCGCTACCCTGAGTGAGCACTTCCCTGAGTGCGAACTCCCCTGAGTGTGCACTCCCCTGGGTGAAGACACCCCTGAGTGTGCACTCCCCTGAGTGTGAAATCACGAGAGTGAGGACTCCCCTGAGTGTGCACTCCACTGAATGAGCACATCGCTGAGTGTACACTCCCCTGAGTGTGCTCTCCCCTGAGTGTGCACTCCCCTGAGTGTGCGCTCCTCTAAGTGCGCGCTCCCCTGTGTGTGAACTCGCCTGGGTGATGACACCCCTGAGTGTGACCTCCCCTGTGTGTGAACTTGCCTAAGTGAGGCTCCCCTGAGTGTGCCCTCCCCTGAGTGTGCACTCTCCTGAGTGTGTGCTCCCCTGAGTGTGCACTCCCCTGAGTGGGTGCTCCCCAGTGTGTGGACTCCCTGAGTGTGCACTCGCCTG
Source organism: Chlorocebus sabaeus (assembly GCF_047675955.1). Classification (NCBI taxonomy): domain Eukaryota; kingdom Metazoa; phylum Chordata; class Mammalia; order Primates; family Cercopithecidae; genus Chlorocebus; species Chlorocebus sabaeus. The sequence goes on from NW_027327593.1 coordinate 1,693,272, forward strand.
AGTGAGGACTCCACTGAGTGCACACTATGCTGAGTGTGCACTCCCCTGTGTGAGCACTCCCTTGAGTGTGCACTGCTTTGAGCCGGTCTGGTCCGGTTTGATACCGGTTTGAGCCGGTCAACAATGGTTTGAGCCGGTCTGCTCCGGTTTGAGTCCAGTTTCAGCTGGTCAAAACCGGTTTGTGCCAGTCTGGTCCGATTTGAGCCGGTCAACCCCGGTTTGAGCTGGTCTGGTCCGGTTTGATCCGGTTAAAGCCAGTCTGGTTCCTGTTTGATCCGGTAGAGCCGGTCTGGGCTTTTGTGAGCTGGTCAAAACCGGTTTGAGCCGGTCTGGTCCGGTTTGATCCGGTTTGAGCCTGTCTGGTCCGGTTTGAGACGTTCTGGTCTGGTTTGAGTCTGGTTCGAGCCGGATAACACCGCTTTGAGCCCGTCTGATCCGGTTTGAGCCAGTCAAGACCAGTTTGAGCTGATCTGGTCCAGTTGGAGTCCCGTTTGAGACGGTCTGGTCCGGTTTGGGCTGGTCAAAACCGGTTTGAGCCGTTCTGGTCCGTATTGAGTGGATCAAAACCGGTTTGAGACGGTCTAAGAGCCGGTCTGTTCAGGTTTGATCCAGTTTAAGCTGGTCTGGTACGGTTTGATATGGTTGAGCCAGTCTGGTTCGGTTTGAGCCGGTCAAAACTGGTCTGAGCCAGTCTGGTCCGGTTTTAGCCAGTCTGGTCGGGGTTGACCCAGTAAAAACCGGATTCAGCCGGTCTCATCCGGTTTCAGCCGGTCTGGTCGGGTTTGAGCAGGTGAAAACCGGTTTGAGCCGGTCTGGTCCTGCTTGAGTCTGCTTTGAACCGGTCAAAATCGGTTTGTGCTGATCTGGTCCGATTTGAGCCGGTCAAAACCGGTTTGAGACGGTCTATTCTGGTTTGAGTCCGGTTTGAACGGGTCTGGTCCGGTTTTAGCCGGTCTGGTAGGGTTTGAGCCGGTCAAAACGGATTTGAGCCTGTCTGGTCCGGTTTCAGATGGTCTGGTCGGGTTTGAGCCGGTCAAAACTGGTTTGTGCCGGTCGGGTCCGGTTTGAGTCCAGTTTGAGCCGGTCAAAACTGGTTTGAGCTGGTCTGGTCCCGTTTGATCCAGTTTGAGCGGTTCTGGTCCAGTTTGACCCGGTTTCAGACGGTCTGGTCCGCTTTGATCTGGTTGAGCCAGTCTGGTCTTGTTCGAGCCGGTCCAAACCGGTTTGAGTCGGTCTCGTCTGGTTTCAGCCGGTCTGGTCTGGTTTGAGCCGGTCAAAACGGGTTTGAGACGGTCTGGTCCGGTTTGAGTCCGGTTTTAGCCGGTCAAAACCGGTTTGAACCGGTCTGGTCCTGTTTTAGTCTGGTTTGAGCCGGACAACACCAGTTTGAGATGGTCTGGTCCGGTTTGAGTGCGGTTTGAGCTGGTCATAACCAGTTAGAGCCGGTGTAGTCCGCTTTGAGTTGGTCAAAACCGGTTTTAGCCAGTCTGGTCCGGTTTTAGCCGGTCTGGACGGGTTTGAGTCAGTCAAAACCGGTTTGAGGCGGTCTCGTCCAGTTTCAGCTGGTCTGGTTGGGTTTGAGCCGGTCAAAACCGGTTTGAGCCGGTGTGGTCCTGTTTGAGTCTGGTTTGGGCTGGTCAAATTCGGTTTGTGCTGCTCTGATCCGATTTGAGCTGATCAAAACCGGTTTGAGCCGGTCTGGTCCAGTTTGATCAGGTTTGAACCGGTCTCGTCTGGTTTGATTCGGTTGAGACGGTCTGGTCTGATTTGAGCCGTTCAAAACTGGTTTGAGCTGGTCTGGTCCTGATTGAGTCTGGTATGAGCTGGTCAAAACCGATTTGAGCCGGTCTGGTCCAGTTTGTGTCGGGTCCAGTTTGAGTCTGGTCCTGTTTGAGCCATTCTGGTCCGGTTTGAATCTGGTTCGAGCCTGTCAACACCGGTTTCAGCTGGTCTGGTTCGGTTTGAGTCCGGTTTGAGCCGGTCAACATCGGTTTGAGCCGGTCTGGAACAGTGTAAGTCCTATTTGAGCCAGTTGAAACCGGTTGGAGCCGGTCTGGTCCGGTTTGAGCCGGTCTAAGGGTCGTTCTGGTCCGGTATGATTTGGTTTGAGCTGGTCTGGTGCAGTTTGAGCTAGTCTGAACCGGTTTGAGCTGTTCTGGTCCAGGTTGAGTCCCGTTTGAGCCAGTCAAACCCTGTTTGAGCCAGTTTGGTTCGGTTTAAGCCAGTCTGGTCGGGTTTGAGCCGGTCAACCCTCGTTTGAGCCAGTCTGGTCTGGTTTGATCCGGTTAAGGCTGGTCTGGTCTGGTTTGAATCCGGTTTGAGCAGGTGTGGTCCGGTTTGAGCCTGTTTGAGCCTGTCTGGTCCGGTTCGATCCGATTTGAGATGGTCTGGCCCGGTTTGAGCCGGTCTGGTCCGGTTTAAGCTGGTCAAAACCGGTTGGAGATGGTCTGGTCAGTTTTGACCCGGTTTGAGTGTGTTTGGTCCGGTTTGAGTCGTTCTGGTCCGGTTTGAGTCTGGTTCGAGCCAATCAACACTGGTGTGAGCCGGTCTGGTCCTGTTTGAGTCAGGTTTGAGCCGGTCAACACTATATTGAGCCGGTCTGGTCCGGTTTCAGTCCGATTTGAGCCGGTCAAAACCGGTTGGAGCCGGTCTGGTCCAGTTTGAGCCGGTCTAAGAGCCGGTCTGCTATGGTTTGATTCGGTTTGACCCGGTCTGGGCCAGTTTGAGCCAGTCTAACCCGGTTTGAGGCGTTCTGGTCCCGTTTGAGTCCAGTTTGAGCCGGTCAAACCCTGTTTGAGCCAGTCTGGTCTGGTTTAAGCCAGTCTGGTCGGGTTTGAGCCGGTCAACCCTGGTTTGAGCCGGTCTGGTTCAGTTTGATCCGATTAAAGCTGGTCAGGTCCGGTTTGATCCGGTAGCACCGGTCTGGGCTTTTGTGAGCTGGTCAAAACCGGTTTGAGCCGGTCTGGTCCGGTTTGATCCGGTTTGATGAGGTCTGGTTCGATTTGAGCTGGTCAAAAAAGTTTTCAGCTGGTCTGGTCTGGTTTAAGTCCGGTTTTAGCTGGTCTGGTCCGGTTTGAGCCTGTTTGAGCCTGTCTGGTCCGTTTTGAACTGATTTGAGCCGGACTGGTCCGATTTCATCTGGTCCAAAGCGGTTTGAGCCGGTCTGGTCCGTTTTGATCCGGTTTGAGCCTGTCTGGTCCGGTTTGAGACGTTCTGGTCCGTTTTGATCCGGTTTGAGACTGTCTGGTCCGGTTTGAGACGTTCTCGTCCGGTTTGAGTCTGGTTTGAGCCGGACAACACCGGTTTGAGCCTGTCTGGTCCGGTTTGAGTCCGGTTTGAGCTGGTCAACACCGGTTTGAGCCGATCTGGTCAGGTTGGAGTCCCGTTTGAGACCGTCTGGTCCGGTTTGAGCCGGTCAAAACCGGTTTGAGCCGTTCTGGTCCGTATTGAACTGATCAAAACCGGTTTGAGACGCTCTAGGAGCCGGTCCGGTCTGCTGTGATCCGGTTTAAGACGGTCTGGTCCGGTTTGATCCTGTTTAGCCAGTCTGGTTCAGTTTGAGCTGGTCAAAACTGGTCTGAGACAGTCTGGTCCGGTTTTAGACGGTCTGGTCGGGGTTGACCCAGTCCAAACCGGTTTCCGCCGGTCTCGTCCGGTTTCAGCCGGTCTGGTTGGGTTTGAGCAGGTGAAAACCGGTTTGAGCCGGTCTGGTCCTGCTTGAGTCTGGTTTGAGCCGGTCAAAACCGGTTTGTGCTACTCTGGACCGATTTGAGCTGGTCAAAACCGGTTTGAGCCGGTCTATTCTGGTTTGAGTCCGGTTGAACGGGTCTGGTCCGGTTTTAGCCGGTCTGGTAGGGTTTGAGCTGTTCAAAACCGGTTTCAGCCTGTCTGGTCCGGTTTCAGATGGTCTGGTCGGGTTTGAGCCGGTCAAAATCGGTTTGAGGCGGTCTCGTCCCAATTCAGCCGGTCTGGTCGAGTTTGAGCCGGTGAAAACTGGTTGGAGCCGGTCTGGTCTGGTTTGATCCAGTTTCAGCAGTTCTGGTCCGGTTTGATCTGGTTTGAGCCGGTCTGTTTCGCTTTGATCTGGTTGAGCCAGTCTTGTCTGGTTTGAGACGGTCCAAAGTGGTTTGAGCCGGTCTCATCCAGTTTCAGCCGGTCTGGTCGGGTTTGAGCCGGTCAAAATGGGTTTGAAGCGGTCTGGTCCGGTTTGAGTCCGGTTTGAGCCAGTCAGAACCGGTTTGAGTCGGTCTGGTCTGGTTTGAGTCCAGTTTGAGCCAGACAACAACAGTTTGAGAGGGTCTGGTCCGGTTTGAGTGTGGTTTGAGCCGGTCATAACCGGTTAGAGACGGTCTAGTCCGCTTTGAGCCTGTCAAAACCGGTTTGAGCCAGTCTGGTCCGGTTTTAGCCGGTCTGGACGGGTTTGAGTCGGTCAAAACCGGTTTGAGGCGGTCTCGTCCAGTTTCAGCCGGTCTGGTCGGGATTGAGCCGGTCAAAACCGGTTTGAGCCGGTGTGGTCCTGTTTGAGTCTGGTTTAAGCTGGTCAAATTCGGTTTGTGTTGCTCTCGTCCGATTTGAGCCGGTCAAAACCGGTTTGAGCTGGTCTGGTCCCGTTTGATCCGGTTTAACCCGGTCTGGTCCAGTTTGATTCGTTTGAGCTGGTATTGTCTGGTTTGAGCCGTTCAAAACCGGTATGAGCCGGTCTGGTCTGGATTGAGTCCGGTTTGAGCCGGTCAACACCTCTTTGAGCCGGTCTGGTCCAGTTTGAGTCAGGTTTGAGCCAGTCAACACCGGTTTGATACATTCTGCTCTGGTTTGAGTCTGGTTTGAGCCGATCTTGTCTGGTTTGAGGCAGTCAAAAAATGTTTTAGCTGGTCTAAGAGCCTGTCTGGTCCTTTTTGATCCTGTTTGAGGCTCTCTGCTCCGGTTTGAGCCAGTCAAACCCTGTTTAAGCCAGTCTGGTCTGGTTTGTCCCAGTGTGAGCCGGTCTGGTCCGATTTGATCCGGTTGGGCCGGTCTGTTCTGGTTTGAGCCAGTCAAAACCGGTTTGAGCGGGTCTGGTCCATTTTGATCCCCTGAGTGTGCACTCCCCTGAGTGAGCGCTCACCTGAGTGGGCACTCCACTTTGTGAGCGCCTCCCTGAGTGTGCACTCCCCTGAGTGAGCACTCCCCTGAGTGTGTACTCCCCTGAATGAGCACTCCCCTGAGTGTGCACTCCTCTGAGTTCGCACTCTCCTGAGTGAGGACTCCCCTGGGTGTGCACTCCCCTGAGTGTGTGCTACCCTGAGATTTCGCTCCCCTGAGTTTGCACTCTTTTGAGTGAGGACTCCCCTGAGTGTGCACTCCCCTGAGTGTATGCTCAACTGAGCGTGCACTCCGCTGAGTGTGCGCTCTCCTGAGTGAGCACTCCCCTGTGTGTGCACTCCCATGAGTGTGCGCTCCACTGTGTGTGCTCTCCCCAGTGTGTTCGCTGCCCTGAGTGAGCGCTCCCCTGAGTGCGAACTCCCCTGAGTGTGCACTCGCTTGGGTGAGGACTCCCCTGAGTGTGCACTCCCCTGATTGTGAACTCGCCTGAGTTTGGACTTCCCTGAGTGTGCACTCCACTGATTGAGCACTCCACTAAATTTACACTCCCCTGAGTTTGCGCTCCCTTGAGATTGCACTACCCTGAGTGTGAACTCCCCTGAGTGAGTGCTCCCCTGAGTGCGCACTAACCTGAGTGTGCACTCGCCTGGGTGAGGACACCCCTGAGTGTGCACTCCCCTGAGAGTGAACTCGCCTGTGTGAGGACTCCCCAGAGTGAGCGCTCTCCTGAGGGGGTACTCGTCTGAGTGATGACTCCCCTGAGTGTGCACTCCCCTGAATGAGCACTCCCCTGAGTGTGCACTCCTCTGAGTTCACACTCTCCTGAGTGAGGACTCCCTTGAATGTGCACTACCCTGAGTGTGCAGTCCCTTGAGTGTTCGCTTACCAGGGAGTGCACTTCCCGGAGTTCGCACTCTCCTGAGTGAGGACTCCCCTGATTTTGCACTCTCCTGAGTGTGGGCTCACCTGATTGTGCACTCCCTTGAGTGAGCGCTCCCCTCGGTGAAGACACCCCTGTGTGTGCACTCCCCTGAGTGAGCACTCCCCTGAGTATGCACTCCTCTTAGTTCGCACTCCTCTGAGTGAGGACTCCCCTGAGTGTGCACCTCCCAGTGTGTGCACTCCCCTGAGTGTGCGCTCCCCTGGGTGTGCACTCCCCTGAGTGAGCGCTCCGCTGAGGGTGCACTCCCCTGAGTGTGCGCTCACCTGAGTAAGGACTACTCTAAGTGGACACTCCCCTGAGTGTGAACTTGCCTGAGTGAGGACTCACCAGAGTGAGCGCTCTCCTGAGGGGGTACTCATCTGAGTGATGACTCCCCTGAGTGTGCACTCCCCTGAATGAGCACTCCCCTGAGTGAGCGCTCCTCTGAGTGTGCACTCCCCTGAGTGTGTGCTCACCTGAGTAAGGACTACTCTGAATCGGCACTCCCCTGAATGTGCGCTCGCCTGAGTGAGGACTCCCCTGAGTGTGCACTCCCCTGTATGAACACTCCCCTGTTTGTGCGCTCACCTGAGTGTGCGCTCCCCAGTGTGTGCACTCCCCTGAGTGTGCACTCTCCTGAGGGAGGACTCCCCTGAGTGTGCACTCCCCTGAGTGAGCACTCCCCTGAGTGTGCACTCCTCTTAGTTCTCACTCTCCTGAGTGAGGACTCCTCTGAGTGTGCACTCCCCTGAGTGTGCGCTCCTTTGAGTGTGCACTCCCCTGAGTGAGCGCTCCCCTGAGTGTGCTCTCACCTGAGAGTGCACTCGCCTGAGTGAGGACTACTCTGAGTGTGCACTCCCCTGAGTGTGGACTCGCCTGAGTGAGGGCTCCCCTGAGTGTGCTCTTCCATGTGTGAGCGCTCACCTCAGTGGCCACTCCCCTGTGTGAGCGCTCCCCTGAGTGTGCACTCCCCTGTTTGTGCACTCCCTTGAGTGAGGACTCCCCTGAGTGTGCACTCCCCTAAATGAGCACTCCCCTTCGTGTACACTCCCCTGAGTAAGCCAGTGAAACCCGTTTTGAGCCAGTCTGGTCCGGTTTAAGCCGGACTGGTCGGGTCTGAACTGGTCAATGCCGGTTTGAGGCGGTCTGTTCCAGTTTGATCCGGTTTAAGGCGGTATGGTCCGGTGTGATCCGGTTGAGCCGGACTGGTCCAGTTTGAGCCGGTCAAAACCGGTTTGAGCCGGTCTGGTTCGGTATGATCTGGTTTGAGCCGGTCTGCTCCTGTTTGATCTGGTTTGAGCCGCTCAATATCGGTTTGAGTCCGGTTTGAGCCCGACAAAACTGGATTTAGCGGGTCTAGCCGGTCTGGTCCGGATTGATCCCTTTTGAGCCGGTCTCATCCGGTTTGATCCGTTTTTAGACCGTGTGGTCCAGTTTGAGCCGGTTTGAGCCGGTCTGGTCCGGTTTGAATCCGATTTGAGCCAGTCAAAACCGGTTTGAGCAGTTCTGCTCCTGTTTGATTTGTTCAAAACCGGTTTGAAATGGTCTTGTCGGGTTTGAGTCCAGCCTGAACCAGTCAAAACCGGTTTGAGCCGCTCTGATACGGTTTGATACGGTTTGAGTTGGTCTGGTCCGGTTTGAGCTGGTCTGGTCTGGTTTGAGCCAGTCAAAACAGGCTCAGGCCGGTCAAAATCGGTTTGAGCCAGTCTGGTCTGGTTTGATCCTGTTTCAGCTGGTCTGGGCCGGTCGAGTCCGGTTTGATCTGGTCAAAACCGCTTTGAGCCGGTCAAAACTGGTTTGAGCCTGTCTGGTCTGGTTTGAGCCTGTCAAAACCGGTTTGAGCCGGTCTGGCCCAGTTTTAGCCGGTCTGGGCCGGTCTGGTCCAGTTTTATCCGTTTTCAGCCCTTCTGGGCCTGTCTGGTCCGGTTTGATCCGGTGTGAGCCGATCTGGTCCGATTTGATCCGGTGTCATCCTGTCAAACCCGGTTTGAGCCGGTCTGGTCCGTTTTGAGCCGGTCTGGTCTGGTTTGTGCTGGTCCAAATAGGCTCAGGCTGGTCAAAACCGGTTTGAGCCGGTCTGGGTCGGTGTTGTCCGGTGTGCTCCGGATTCAGCTGTTCTGGGCCGTTCTGGTGCGGTTTCATCCGGTTTGAGCCGGTCTGGTCCGGTTTTTTCCTGTCTCATCCGGTCAAAGCCGGTTTGAGCCGGTCTGGTCTGGTTTGAGCCAGTCAAAACCGGTTTGAGACAGTCTGGTCCGGTTTGAGCCGGTCTGGTCTGGTTTTAGCCGGTCAAAACCTGATTGAGCCGGTTTGGTCTGGTTTTAACCTGTGTGGGCCGGACTGGTTTGGTTTGAGCCAGTTTGAGCTGGTTTGTGTCGGTCTGGTCTGGTATGATCCGGTTTGAGAAGGTCTGGTCCGGTTTCATCCGGTCTAATCCGGTCAAAACCGGTTTGAGCCGATCTGGTGTGATTTGAGCCGGTCAAAATCATCTCAGGTTGGTCAAAACCGGTTTGAGCCGGTATGGTCTGGTTTGAGCCGGTCAAAACTGGTTTGTGGCCCGGTTTCAGCCGGTCTATGCCGGTCTGCTCCGGTTTGATCCGGTTTCAGCTGGTCTGGGCTGGTCGAGTCCAGTTCGATCTGGTCAACACCGCTTTGAGCCGGTCAAAACCGGTTTGAGCCGGTCTGGTCTGGTTTGAGCCGGTCTGTTCTGGTTTGAGCCGGTCAAAACCGGCTGAGGTCTGTCAAAACCGGTTTGAGCCGGTCTGGTCTGGTTAGAACCCGTCAAAACTTTTTTGTGGCCCAATTTTAGGCGGTCTGGGCCGGTCTGGGCCAATTTGATCCGATTTTAGCCGGTCTGGGCCGGTCTGATTTGGTTTGATCTGGTCTCATCCGGTCAAAACCGGTTTTAGCTGGCCAAAAACGGTTTCAGCCGGTCTGGTTTGGTTTGAGCAGGTCAAAACCGGTTTGAGCCGGTCAAAATCGGTTTGAGCCGGTCTGGTCTGGTTTGATCTGGTTTCAGCTGGTCTGGGCTGGTCGAGTCCGGTTTGATCCGGTTTGAGCCGGTCTCTTCCGGTTTGATCCGGTCTCATCCGGTCAAAACTGGTTTGAGCCGGTCAAAACCTGCTTGTGGCCTGGTTTTAGCCGGTTTAAGCCGGTCTGGTCCGGTTTGATCCGGTTTCAGCTGGTCTGGGCCGGTCGAGTCCAGTGTGATCCGGTCAAAACCGCTTTGAGCCAGTGAAAACTGGTTTGAACTGGTCTGGTCTGGTTTTAGCCGGTCTGGTGTGGTTTGAGCCGGTCCAAACCGGCTCAGGTCGGTCCAAACCGGTTTGAGCCAGTCTGGTCTGATTTGAGCCCGTCAAAACTGGTTTGTGGCCCAGTTTTAGGCCGTGTAGGCTGGTGTGGTCCATTTGATCCGATTTTAGCCAGTCTGGGCCGGTCTGATTCGGTTTGATCCAGTCTCATCCGGTCAAACCCGGTTTGAGCTGGTCAAAACCGGTTTGAGCCGGTCTGGTCCGGTTTGATCCAGTCTGGTCTGGTTTGAGCCGGTTAAAACCGGTTTGAGCCGGTCTGGTCTGGTTTGAACCGGTCAAAACCGGTTAGTGGCTCGGCGTTAGCCGGTCTCGTCCGGTCTGGTCCGGTTTGATCCGGTTTCAGCTGGTCTGGGCCGGTCGAGTCCAGTTTGAACCGGTCAAAACCGCTTTTATCCGATCAAAACCTGTTTGAGCCAGTCTGGTCTGGTTTGAGCTGGTCAAAACCGGTTTGAGCCGATGTGGTCTGGTTTGAGCTGGTCTGGTCTGGTTTGAACTGGTGAAAACCGGTTTATGGCCCAGTTTTAGGCGGTCTGGTCCGGTCTGGTACGGATTGATCCGATTTTAGCCGGTCTGGGCCGGTCTGGTCCGGTTCGATCTGATTTTAGCCGGTCTGGACCGGTCTGATTCGGTTTGAACTGGTCTCATTTGGTCAAAAACGATTTTAGCCGGTGAAAACCGGTTTTAGCCGGTCTGATGTGGTTTGAGCAGGTCAAAACCGGTTTGATCCGGTCTGGTCTGGTTTGAGCCGGTGAAAACCGGTTTGTGGCCCGGTTTTAGCTGGTCTGGGCCTGTCTGCCCCGGTTTGATCCGGTTTCAGCTGGTCTGGGCCAGTCGAGTCCAGTTTGATTTGGTCAAAACCGCTTTGAGCCAGTCAAAACCAGTTTGAGCCGGTCTGGTCTCCTTTGAGCCGTTATGGTCTGGTTTTAGCTAGCCAAAACCGGTTTGTGGCCCGGTTTTAGCTGGTCTGGACCAGTCTGGTCCGGTTTGATCCGGTTTCAGCTGGTCTGGGCCGGTCGAGTCCGGTTTGATCCGGTCAAAACCGCTTTGAGCCAGTCAAAACCGGTTTGAGAAGGTCTGGTCTGTTTTGAGCCGGTCTGGTCTGGTTTTAGCCAGTGAAAACCGGCTCAGGACGGTCAAAACCGGTTTGAGACGGTCTGGTCTAGTTTGAGCCGGTCAAAACCGGTTTGTGGCCCGGTTTTAGCTGGTGTGGTCCGGTCTTGTCCGGTTTCCTCTGGCTTCATCTCTTCTGGGCCGGTCTGGTGCGGTTTCATCCGGTTTGAGCTGGTCTGGTCCGGTTTAATCCTGTCTCATCCGGTTAAAACCGGATAGAGCCGGTCTGTTCTGGTTGAGCTGGTCAAAACCGGTTTGAGACAGTCTGGTCTGGTTTGAGCCGGTCTGGTCTGGTTTGAGCCGGACAAAAACTGATTGAGCCATTTTGGTCCAGTTTTAGCCTGTGTGGGCAGGTCTGGTATGGTTTGAGCCGCTTTTAGCCCGTTTGTGCTGGTCTGGTCTGGTATGATCCGGTTTGAGAAGGTCTGGTCCGGTTTGATCCGGTTTTAGCCCGTCTTGGCTGGTCTGATTCGGTTTGATCTGGTCTCATCCGGTCAAATCCCGTTTTAGCCTGTCAAAACCGGTTTCAGCCTGTCTGGTGTGGTTTCAGCAGGTGAAAACCGGTTTGAGCCTCTTAAAACGGATTTGGGCCAGTCTGGTCCATTTTGAGCTGGTCTGGTCTGGTTTGATCCGGTCAAAACCGGTTCGAGCTGGTCAAAACCAGTTTGAGTCGGATTGGTCTGGTTGAAGCCAGTCAAAACAGATTCAAGCATATCTGAGCCGGTCTGGTCCGGTTTCATCCGGTCTCATCAGGTGAAAACTGGTTTGAGCCAGTGAAAACCGGTTTTAGCCGGTCTGGAGTGTTTTGAGCCGGTCAAAACCTGTTTGAGACGGTCAAAACCGGATTGAGCCAGTCAAAACCGGTTTGAACCGCTCTGGTCTGGTTTGAGCCGGTCTGGCCCTGTTTATGCTGGTCTGGGCTGGTCTGGACTGGTTTGATCCGGTTTCAGCCGGTCTGGGCCTGTGTGGTCCGGTTTGATACAGTGTGAGCCGGACTGGTCCGGTTTGATCCGGTGTCATCCGGTCAAAACTGGTTTGCACCGGACTGGTCCGGTTTGAGCTGGTCTTTTCTTGTTTGAGCTGGTCCAAACCGGTTTGAGCCGGTCTGGTCTGGTTTGAGCCAGTCAAAACCGGTTTGTGGCCCGGTTTTAGCCGGTCTGGGCCGGTCTGGGCCGGTATGATCCGGTTTCACCTGGTCTGGGCTGGTCGAGTCCGGTTCGATCCGGTCAAAACCGCTTTAAGCTGGTCAAAACCGGTTTGAGCCGGTCTGGTCTGGTTTGAGCGGTTCTGGTCTGGTTTGAGCCAGTCAAAACCTGATTGAGCCAGTTTGGCCCGGTTTTAGCCTGTCTGGGCCGGTCTGGTTCGGTTTGAGCCGGTTTGAGCCGGTTTGTGTCAGTCTGATCCGGTATGAACCGGTTTGAGAAGGTCTGGTCCGGTTTGATCCGGTCTAATCCGGTCAAAACCGGTTTGAGCCGGTCTGGTCTGGTTTGAGCCGGTCAAAACAGGTTCGAGCCGGTCGAGTCTGGTTTGAGCCGATCTGGTCTGGTTTGAACCGGTCAACACCGTTTTGTGGCCCAGTTTTAGGCGTTCTGGGCCGGTCGGGTCTGGTTTGATCCGATTTTAGCTGGTCTGGGCCGGTCTGATTTGGTTTGAACCGGTCTCATCCGCTCAAAACCGGTTTTAGCCGGTCAAAACCGCTTTCAGCCGGTCTGGTGTGGTTTGAGCAGGTCAAAACCGGTTTGAGCCTTTCAAAACCGGTTTGAGCCGGTCTGGTCTGGTCTGAGCCGGTCTGGTGTGATTTGAGCTGTTCAAAACCTGCTCGAGCCGGTCAAAACCGGTTTGAGCCGGTTTGGTCAAGTTGAAGTCAGTCAAATCCGATTCGAGCCTGTCTGAGCTGGTCTGGTCCGGTTTGATCCGGTCTAATGAGGTCATAACTAGTTTGAGCCGGTGAAAACCGGTTTTAGACGGTCTGGAGTGGTTTGAGCAGGTCAAAACCGGTTTGAGCCTGTCTGGTCTGATTTGAGACGGTCAATACCAGTTTGAGCCAGTTTGGTCTGGTTTGAGCCGGTCAAAACTGGTTTGTGGCCCGGTTTTAGCCAAACTGGGCCGGTCTGGTCCTGTTTGATCCGGTTTTAGCCGGTCTGGGCCCGTCTGTTTCTATTTGATCCGATTTTAGCCGGTCTGGGCCGGTCTGATTCGGTGTGATCTGGTCTCATTCGGTCGAAAACGATTTTAGCCGGTGAAAAACGGTTTCAGCCGATCTGATATGGTTTGAGCAGGTCAAAACCGGTTTGAGCCAGTCTGGTCCGGTTTGAGCCGGACAAAACCGGTTTCTGGCCCGGTTTTAGCTGGTCTGGGCCAGTCTGGTCCGGTTTGGTCCGGTTTCAGCTGGTCTGGGCCGGTCGAGTCCAGTTTGATCCAGTCAGAACTGCTTTGAGCCAGTCAAAACCGGTTTGAGCCAGTCTGGTCAGGTTTGAGCTGGTCTGGTCTGGTTTTAGCCAGTCAAAACGGGCTCAGATCTGACAAAACCGGTTTGAGCCTGTCTGGTCTGGTTTGAAACGGTCAAAACCGGTTTGTGGCCCAGTTTTAGGCCTTCTGGGCCGGTCTGGTCCTGTTTGATCCGATTTTAGCCGGTCTGGGCCGGTCTGATTCGGTTTGAACCGGACTCATCCGGTCCAAACCGGTTTTAGCCGGTGAAAAACCGGTTTCAGCTGGTCTGGTGTGGTTTGAGGAGGTCAAAACCGGTTTGGGCCGGTCTGGCCCGGTTTTAGCCGGTCAAAACCGGTTTGATCTGGTCAAAACCGGATTGAGCCAGTCAAAACCTGTTTGAACCGGTCTGCTCTGGTTTGAGTCAGTCAAAACCAGTTTGAGCCGGTCTGGCCCGATTTAACCCGGTCTGGGCTGTTCTGGTCCGGTTTGATCCGGTTTCAGCCGGTCTGGACCGGCCTGGTCCGGTTTGATCCGATATGAGCCAGGCTGGTCCGGTTTGATACGGTGTCATCCGGTTAAAACCGGTTTGAGCTGGTCTGGTCCAGTTTGAGCCAGTCTGGTCTGGTTTGAACCGGTCTAAACTGGCTTGAGCCTGTCTGGTCTGGTATGAGCCTGTCAAAACCGGTTTGTGGCCCGGTTTTAGCTGGTCTGGGACAGTCTGGTCCAGTTTGATCCGGTTTCACCTGGTCTCGGCCGGTCGAGTCCGGTTTGATCCGGTCGAAACCTCTTTGAGCTGGTAAAAAGCAGTTTAAGCCAGTCTGGTCTCGTTTGAGCCGTTCTGGACTGGTTTGAGCCGGTCAACACCGGCTCAGGTCGGTCAAAACCGGTTTCAGCCGGTCTGGTCTTGTTTGAGCCGGTCAAATCCGGTTCGAGCCGGTCAAAACCTGTTTGAGTCGGTGCGGTCTGGTTGAAGCCAGTCAAAACACATTCGAGCATGTCTGAGCCGGTCTGGTCTGGTTTCATCTGGTCTAATCAGGTCAGAACCGTTTTGAGCCAGTGAAAACCGGTTTTAGCTGGTCTGGAGTGGTTTGAGCTGGTGAATACCGGTTTGAGCCGGTCAAAACTGGATTGAGCCAGTCAAAACCGGTTTGAACCGGTCTGGTCTGGTTTGAGCTGGTCAAAACCAGTTTGAGCCGATCTGGCCCGGTTTAAGCCTGTCTGGGCCAGTGTGGACTGGTTTGATCCGGTTTCAGCCGGCTTGGGCCTGTCTGGTCCAGTTTGATACGGTGTGAGTCGGACTGGTCTGGTTTGACCTGGTGTCATCGGGTCAAACCCGGTTTGAGTCGGTCTGGTCCGGTTTGAGCCGGTCTGGTCTGGTTTGAGCCGGTCAAAACCGGTTTGAGCCGGTCTGGTCTGGTTTGATCCGGTTTCAGCTGGTCAGGGCCGGTCGAGTCTGGTTTGATCCGGTTTGAGCTGGTCTGGTCCGGTTTGATCTGGTCTCATCCGGTCAAAACCGGTTGAGCCGGTCTCTTCTGGTTTGAGCCAGTCCAAACTGGTTTGTGGCCCGGTTTTAGCTGGACTGAGCCGGTCTGGTCCGGTTTGATCAGGTTTCAGCTGGTTTGGGCCGGTCGAGTCCGGTGTGATCCGGTCAAAACCGCTTTGAGTCGGTCAAAACCAGTTTGAGCCGGTCTGGTCTGGTTTTAGCCGTTCTGGTGTGGTTAGAGCCGGTCAAAACCAGCTTAGGTCGGTCAAAACCGGTTTGAGCCCGTCTGGTCTGGTTGGAACCGGTCAAAACCGGTTTGTGGCCCAGTTTTAGGCCGTCTGGGCCGATGTGGTCCGGTTTGATACGATTTTAGCCAGTCTGGGCCGGTCTGATTCGGTTTGATCCGGTCTCATCTGGTCAAAACCGGTTTTAGCCCGTCAAAACCGGTTTCAGCCCGTCTGGTGTGGTTTGAGTAGGTCAAAACCGGTTTGAGCCGGTCTGGTCTGGTTTGAGCCGGTCTGGTCTTGTTTGAGCTGGCCAAAACCGGTTCGAGCCAGTCAAAACCGATTTGAGCCGGTTTGGTCTGGTTGAAGACAGTCAACACCGATTTGATCCTGTCTGAGCCGGTCTGGTCCGGTTTGATGCGGTCTAATCAGGTCAAAACCGGTTTGAGCCACTGAAAACCGGTTTTAGCCGGTCTGGAGTGGTTGACGCCGGTCAAAACCGGTTTGAGCCGGTCAAAACCGGATTGAGCCAGTCAAAACCGGTTTGAACCGGTCTGGTCTGGTTTGAACTGGTCAAAACCGGTTTGAGCCCGTCTGGCCCGGTTTTAGCCGGTCTGGGCCGGTTTGGTCCCGTTTGATCTGGTGTGAGCCGGTCTGGTCCGGTTTGATCCGGTTTCATCCAGTGAAAACAGATTTGAGCCGGTCTGGTCCAGTTTGAGCCAGTCTAAACCGGCTCATGCTGGTCAAAACCGGATTGTGCTGGTCTGGTCTGGTTTGAGCCGGTCAAAACCGTCTCAGGTCGGTCAAAACCGGTTTTAACCTGTCTAGTCTGGTTTGAACCCGTCAAAACCGGTTTGTGGCCCTGTTTTAGCCGGTCTGGGCCGGTCTGGTCTGGTTTACTCTGCTTTCAGCTCTTCTGGGCCGGTCTGGTGCGGTTTCATCCAGTTTTAGCCAGTCTGGTCCGGTTTTATCCTGTCTCATACGGTCAAAACCGGTTTGAGCCAGTCTCTTCTGGTTTCAGCCTCTCAAAACTGGTTTGAGCCAGTGTGGTCTGGTTTGAGCCAGTCTGGTCTGGTTTGAGCCGGTCAAAACCTGATTGAGCCGGTTTGGCCCGGTTTTAGCCTGTCTGGGCCGGTCTGGTTTTGTTTGAGCCGGTTTCAGTCGGTTTGTGCCGGTCTGGTCCGGTATGATCCGGTTTGAGAAGGTCTGGTCCGGTTTGATCCGGTTTAATCTGATGAAAACCGGTTTGAACCGGTCAGGTCTGGTTTGAGCCGGTCAAAATAGGTTTGAGCCAGTTTGGCCCGGTTTTAGGCGGTCTGGGCCGTTCTGGTCCCGTTTGATACGTTTTGAGCCTGTCTGGGGCCGTCTGGTCAGGTTTGATCCGGTCTCATGTGGTCAAAATCGGTTTCAGCTGTTCAAAACCGGTTTGAGGCGGTCTGGTGTGGGTTGAGACGGTCAAACCTGGTTAGAGCCGGTCAAAACCAGTTCGAGCAGTTCAAAACCGGTTTGAGCCGGTCAAAACCAGATTGAACCGGTCCGGTCTGGTTTGAGTCGGTCAAAACTGGTTTGAGCCGGTCTGGTCTGGTTTGAGCCGGTCTGGTCTGGTTAGAGCCGGTCAAAACCGTCTCAGGTCGGTCAAAACAGGTTAGAGCCGGTCTGCTCTGGTTTGAAGCGGTCAAAACGGTTTTGTGGCTCAGTTTTAGGCGGTCTGGACTGGTCTTGTCTGGTTTGATCCGATTTCAGCCGGTCTGGGCCGGTCTGATTCGGTTGGATACGATCTCATCCGGTCAAAACCGGTTTTAGCTGGTCAAAATCGGTTTCACCCGGTCAGGTGTGGTTTTAGCACGTCAAAACCGGTTTGAGCCGGTCTGGTCCGGTTTGAGCTGGTCTGGTCTTGTTTGAGGCGGTCAAAACTGGTTCGGGCTGGTCAAAACCGGTTTGATCCGGTTTGGTCTGGTTGAAGCCAGTCAAAACCGATTCGAGCCTCTCTGAGCCGGTCTGGTACAGTTTGATCCGGTGTAATCAGGTCAAAACAGGTTTGAGCCGGTGAAAACCAATTTTAGCCGGTCTGGAGTGGTTTGAGCCGGTCAAAACCGGATTGTGGCCCGGTTTTAGCTGGTCTGGGCCGGTCCGGTCTGGTTTGATCCGGTTTCAGCTGGTCTAGGCCGGTGGAGTCCGGTTTGATTGGTCAAAACCGCTTTGAGCTGGTCAAAACCGGTTTGAGCCGGTCTGGTCTGGTTTGGACCGGTCAAAATAGGTTTGAGTTGGTTTGGCCCGGTTTTAGGCGGTCTGCTCTGGTTGAAACCAGTCAAAACAGATTCGAGCCAGTCTGAGCCGGTCAGGTCTGGTTTGATGTGGTCTAATCAGGTCAAAACCGTTTTGAGACGGTGAAAACTGGTTTTAGCCTGTCTGGAATGGTTTGAGCCAGTCTAAACCGGTTTCAGATGGTCAAAACCGGATTGAGCCAGTCAAAACCGGGTTTAAAATATTCTGGTCTGGTTTGAGCCGGTCAAAACCAGTTTGAGCCAGTCTGGCCCAGTTTTAGCCGGTCTCGGCCGATCTGGTTCTGTTTGATCCGGGTTCAGCCGGTCTGGAGTTTTCTGGTCCGGTTTGATCCGGTGTTAGCCGGTTTGGTCTGGTTTGATCCGGTCTCATCCGGTCAAAACTGGTTTGAGACTGTCTGGTCTTGTTTGAGCCGGTCTGGTCTTGTTTGAAACGGTCGGGTCTGGTTTGAGCCGATCAAAACCAGTTTGTAGCCCGGTTTTAGCCGGTCTGGCCCGGTCTGGTCCAGTTTGCTCTGGCATCCGCTGTTCTGGGCCGGTCTGGTGTGGTTTCATCCGGTTTGAGCCGGTATGGCCCCGGTTTTATGCGGTCTGGGCCGGTCTGGTCCCATTTGATCTGGATTGAGCTGGTCTGGTCTGGTTTGAGCTGGTCAAAACCGGTTTCAGTCAGTCAAAACCGGTTTGAGCCGGTCTGGTCTGGTGTGAGCCAGTCAAAATAGGTTTGAGCCGTTTTGGCATGGTTTTAGGCGGTCTGGGACGTTCTGGTCTGGTTAGATCCGGTTTTAGCCTGTCTGGGCCCATCTGGTCCGGTTTGATACGGTCTCATATGGTCAAAATCGGTTTCAGCCAGTCAAAACCGGTTTGAGCCGGTCGGGTGTGGTTTGAGACGCTCAAACCCGGTTTGAGCCAGTCAAAACCAGAATAAACCGGTCCGGTCTGGTTTGAGCCGATCAAACCAGCTCAGGTCGGCCAAAACAGGTTTGAGCCGGTCTCGTCTGGTTTCAAGCAGTCAAAACTGGTTTGTGGCCCAGTTTTAGGCGGTCTGGGCCGGTCTTGTCTGGTTTGTTCCGATTTTAGCCGTTCTGCACCGGTTTGATTCGGTTTGATCGGGTCTCAGCTGGTCAAAACTGGTTTTAGCCGGTTAAAACCGGTTTTCAGCTGTACTGGTGTGGTTTGAGCAGGTCAAAACAGGTTTGAGCCGGTTTGGTCTGGTTGAAGGCAGTCAAAACCGATTCGAGGCCTCTCTGAGCCGTTCTGGACCGGTTTGATCTGGTCTCATCCGGTCAAAACCAGTTTGAGACGATCTGGTCTTGTTTGAGCCGGTCTGGTCTTGTTTGAAACGGTCTGGTCTGGTTTGAGCCGGTCAAAACCAGTTTGTGGACTGGTTTTAGCCAGTCTGGCCCGATCTGGTCCGGTATGCTCTGCCTTCAGCTGTTCTGGGCCCGTCTGGTGCAGTTTCATCCAGTTTGAGTCAGTTTGGCCCGGTTTCATGCGGTCTGGCGCCGGTCTGGTCCCGTTTGATCCGGTTTGAGCCGGTCTGGTCTGATTTGAGCTGGTAAAAACCGGTTTGAGACGCTCTGGTCTGGTTTGAGGCGGTCGAAATCTGAGCCGGTTTGGCCCGGTTTTAGCCATTCTGGGCCGGTCCGATCCGGTTTGATGCTTTTTGCGCCGGTCTGGTCGGGTTTGATCCGGTCTCATCTGGTCAAAACCCGTTTCAGCCGGTCTGGTCTTGTTTGAGCCGGTTAAAACCGGTTTGAGACGGCTTGGCCCGGTTTTAGCCGCTCTGGTCTGGTCTGGTTTGATCCGGTTTCAGCTGTTTTGGGCCGGTCGAGTCCGGTTTGACCCGGTTTGAGCCGGTCTGGTCCGGTTTGATCCGTTCTCATCTGGTCAAAACCGGTTTGAGCCGGTCTGGTCTGGTTTGAGTCGGTCTGGTCTTGTTTGAGACGGTCAAAACCTGATTGAGCTGGTTTGGCCCGGTTTTAGCCTGTCTGGGCGGGTCTGGTTCGATTTGAGCCGGGTTTGAAATGGTGTGTGCTCGTCGGGTCCGGTATGATCCGGTTTGTGAAGGTCTTGTCCCGTTTGATCCGGTGTAATCCGGTCAAAACAGGTTTGAGCCGGTCAGGTCTGGTTTGAGCCAGTCAAAAAAGTTTCGACCCCGGTCCGGTCTGGTTTCAGCTGGTCAAAATAAGTTTGAGCCGGTTTGGCACGGTTTTAGGCGGTCTGGGCCTGTCTGGTACGGTTTGATATGGTTTGAGCCGATCTGGTCTGGTTTTACCCAATTAAAACCGGTTTGAGCCTGTCTGGTCTGGTTTGAGACAGTAAAAATATGTTTAAGACGGTTTGGCCCGGTTTTATGCGCTCTGGGCCGGTCTGGTCCAGTTTGATCCGGTTTTAGCCGGTCTGGGCCCTTCTGGTCCGGTTTGATCCGGTCTTATCCGGTCAAAATCGGTTTCAGCCGTACAAAACCAGTTTGAGCCGGTCTGGTGTGGTTTGAGCCGGTCAAAACCAGTTTGAGCCGGTCAAAACAGGTTCGAGCCGTTCAAAATCGGTTTGAGCCGGTCAAAACCGGATTGAACCGGTCTGGTCTGGTTTGGGCCGGTCAAAACCGGTTTGAGCCGGTCAGAACCGATTTGAGCCGGTCTGGTCTGGTTTGAACCAGTCAAAACTGGCTTGTGGCCTAGTTTTAGGAGGTCTGGGCCGGTCTGGTCTGGTTTGATCCGATTATAGCCGGTCGTGGGCCGGTCTGATTCGGTTTGATCCGGTCTCATCTGGTCAAAATTGGTTTTAGCCCGTCAAAACCGGTTTCAGCCAGTCTAGTGTGGTTTTAGCAGGTTAAAACCGGTTTGAGCCAGTCAAAACTGGTGTGAGCCTGTCAAAACCGGATTGAGTCAGTCAAATCCGGTTTGAACCGGTCTGGTCTAGTTTGAGCTGGTCAAAAACGGTTTGAGCCAGTCTGGGTCCGGTTTGAGCCGGGCTGGTCTGGTTTGAGCCGGTCAAAACCAGCTCAGGCTGGTCAAAATCGGTTTGAGCCGGTCTGGTCTGGTTTGTGCTGGTCAAAACCGGTTTGTGGCCCAGTTTTAACTGATCTGGCCCCGTCTGGTCTGGTTTGCTCCGGCTTCAGCTGTTCTGGGCTGGTCTGGTGTGGTTTCATCCGGTTTGAGCCAGTCTGGTCTGGTTTTATCCTGTCTCATCTGGTCAAAACCGATTTGATCCAGTGTCTTCTAGTTTCACCTGGTCAAAACCGGTTTGAGCCATTGTGGTCTGGTTTGAGCCGGTCTGGTCTGGTTTGAGCCAGACAAAACCTCATTGAGCCGGTTTGGCCCGGTTTTAGCCTGTCTGGGCCGGTCAGGTTCGGTTTGAGCCATTTTGAGCCAGTTTGAGACGTTCTGGTGCGGTATGATCCGGTTTGAGAGGGTCTGGTCTGGTTTGATTCAGTCTAATCCGATCAAAACCCGTTTGAACTGGTCATGTCTGGTTTGATCCGGTCAAAAGAGGTTCAAGCTGCTCTGGTCTGGTTTGAGCTGGTCAAACTAGGTTTGAGCCGGTTTGGCCCGGTTTTAGGTGGTCTGAGCCGGTCTGGTGCAGTTTGATATGGTTTGAGCCAGTCTGGTCTGGTTTGAGCCGGTCAAAACCGGTTTGAGTCGGTCAAAATAGGTTTGGACCTGTTTGGCCCGGTTTTAGGCGGTCTGGGCCGTTCTGGTCAGTTTGATCCGGTTTTAGCCGGTCTGGGGCCGTCCGGTCCGGTTTGATCCGGTCTCATATGGTCAAAATCGGTTTCAGCTGGTCAAAAACCGGTTTGAGCCGGTCTGGTGTGGTTTGAGCCGTTCAAAACCGGTTTGAGCCAGTCAAAAACGTTCCAGCCTTTCAAAACAGGTTTGAGCCGGTCAAAGCCGGATTGAACTGGTGTGGTCTGGTTTGAGCCGGTCAAAACCGATTTGAGCCGGTCTCATGTGGTTTGAGCCGGTCTGGTCTGGTTTGAGCATGTCAAAATCGGCTCAGGTCTGTCAAAATCGGTTTGAGCCAGTCTGGTCTGGTTAGAACCAGTCAAAACCGGTTTGTGGCCCAGTTCTAGGTGGTCTTGGACAGTCTGGTCCGGTTTGATCCCATTTTAGCCGGTCCAGGATGGTCTGATTCGGTTTGATCCGGTCTCATCCGGTCGAAACCGGTTTTAGCCGGTCTAAACCGGTTTCACCCAGTCTGGTGTGGTTTGAGCACGTCAAAACCGGTTTGAGCCGGTTTGGTCTGATTTGAGCCGGTATGGTCTGGTTTGAGCTGGTCAAACCTGGTTCGAGCTGGTTAAAACTGGTTTGAGCTGTTTTGGTCTGGTTGAAGCCAGTCAAAACGGATTCGAGCCTCTCTGAGCCGGTCTGGTCCGGTTGGACCCGGTCTAATCAGATCAAAACCGGTTTGAGCCGGACAAAACCGGTTTTATCCGGTCTGGTGTAGTTTGAGACAGTCAAAGCCGGTTTGAGCCGGTCAAAACCGGATTGAGCCAGTCAAAACTGGTTTGAACCGGTCTGGTCTGTTTTGAGCCGGTCAAAACCGGTTTTGAGCCGATCTCCCCCGGTTTTAGCTGGTCTGGGCCAGTCTGGTCCGGTTTGAGCCGGTATGGTCTGGTTTGAGCTGGTCAACACTGGTTTTTTGCCCCAGTTTTAGGTGTTCTGGGCCGGTCTCGTCCGGTTTGATCCGGTTTCAGCCGGTCTGGGCCTGTCTGGTCCGGTTTGATCCGGTGTGAGCCGGTCTGGTCCGGTTTGATCCGGTGTCATCTGGTCAAAACCGGTTGGAGCCAGTCTGGTCCAGTTTGAACCGGTCTGGTCTGGTTTGAGACGGTCTGGTCTGGTTTGAGCCGGTCAAAACCGGTTTGTGGCTCGGTTTTAGCCGATCGGGCCCGGTCTAGTCCGGTTTGCTCCGGCTTCAGCTGTTCTGGGACGGTCTGTTGCGGTTTCATCCGGTTTGAGCCGGTCTGGTCTGGTTTTATGCTGTCTCATTCGGTCAAACCCGGTGTGAGCCGGTCTGGTTTGGTTTGAGCCGGTCAAAACCGGTTTGAGCCGGTCTGGTCTGGTTTGAGCCGGTCGAAACCTGTTTGAGACGGTTTGGCCTGGTTTTAGTCAGTCTTGGCCGGTCTAGTCCGGTTTGATGAGGTTTGCACCAGTCTGGTCTGGTTTGATCCGGTCTCATCCGGTCAAAACCAGTTTCAGCCGGTCTGGTCTTGTTTGAACTGGTTAAAACCGATTTGAGATGGTTTGGCTCGGTTATAGCCGGTCTGGGCTGGTCTGGTCCGGTTAGATCCGGTTTCAGCTGGTCTGGGCCGGTCGAGTCTGATTTCATCTGGTTTGAGCCGGTCTAGTCCTTTTTGATCCTGTCTCATCCGGTCAAAACCGGTTTGTGCAGGTCTGGTCTGGTTTGAGCCGGGTCAAAACCAGTTTGTGGCCCAGTTTTAGCCGATCTGGGCTGGTCTGGTCCGGTTTGATCCGGTTTCAGGTGGTCTGGGCCGGTCGAGTCCGGTTTGATCCGGTCAAAACTGCTTTGAGCCGGTCAACAGCGGTTTGAACCGGTCTGGTCTGGTTTGAGCCGGTCAAATTAGGTTTGAGCCGGTTTGGCCCGGTTTTAGGCGGTCTGGGCCGTTCTGATCCGGTTTGATCCGGTTTTAGCCGGTCTGGGCTCGTGTGATCTGGTTTCATCCGGTCTCATATGGCCAAATCGGTTTCAGCCGGTCAAAACCGGTTTGAGCCGGTCTGGTGTGGTTTGAGCCAGTCAAAACCGGTTGGAGCCGTTCAAATCCGGTTTGAGCCAGTGAAAACCAGATTGAACCGGTCTGGTGTGGTTTGAGCAGGTCAAAACCGGTTACAGCCGGTCAAAACCGGTTTGAGCTGGTCTGGTGTGGTTTTAGCCAGTCTGGTCTGGTTTGAGCCAGTCAAAACCGGCTCAGGTCGGTCAAAACCGGTTTGAGCCAGTCTCTTGAGGTTTGAACCGGTCAAAACCGGTTTGTGGCCCAGTTTTAGGTGGTCTGGGCTGGTCTGTTCCGGTTTGATCCGATTTTAGCCGGTCTGGGCCGGTCTGATTCGGCTTGATCCGGTCTCATCCGGTCAAAACTGTTTTCAGCCGGTCTGGTGTGGTTTGAGCAGGTCAAAACCGGTTTGAGACGGTCTGGTCTGGTTTGAGCCGGTCTGGTGTGGTTTGAGCCGGTCAAAACCGGTTTGAGCAGGTTTGGTCTGGTTGAAGCCAGTCAAAACCGATTCGAGCCTGTCTGAGCCGATCTAGTCCGGTTTGATCTGGTCCAATCAGGTCAAAACCGGTTTGAGTCAGTGAAAACCGGTTTTAGCCAGTCTGGTGTGGTTTGAGCCAGTCAAAACCGGATTGAGCTACGCAAAACCGGTTTGAACCGGTCTGGTCATGTTTCAGCCGATTTCAGCCGGTCTGGGCCTGTCTGGTTCACTTTGACCCGGTGTGAGCCAGTCTGGTCATTTTTGATCCGGTGTCATCTGGTCAAAACCGGTTTGAGCCATTCCGGTATGGTTTGAGCTGGTCTGGTATGGTTTGAGCCCGTCAAAACCAGCTCAGGCCGGTCATAACCGGTTTGAGCCCGTCTGGTCCGGTATGAGCCTGTCAAAACCGGTTTGTGGCCTGGTTTTAGCCGGTCTGGGCTGGTCTGGACCGGTTTGCTCCGGCTTCAGCTGTTCTGGGCCAGTCTTGTGTGGTTTCATGCGGTTTGAGACAGTCCAGTCCGGTTTTATCCTGTCTCATCCGGTCAAAACCGCTTTGAGCCAGTCTGGTCTGGTTTGAGCTGGTCAAAACCGGTTTGAGCCGTTCTGGTCTGATTTTAACCGGTCTGGTCTGGTTTGAGCCGGTCAAAACCGGCTCGGGTCGGTCAAAACCGATTTGAGCCAGTCTTGTCTGGTTTGAAGCGGTCAAAACCGGTTTGTGGCCCAGTTTTAGGCGGTCTGGGCCAGTCTGGTCCGGTTTTATCCCATTTTAGCCGGTCTGGGCCGGCCTGATTCGGTTTGATCCGGTCTCATCCCGTCAAAACCGGTTTTAGCTGGTCAAAACCGGTTTCAGCCGGTCTGGTGTGGTTTGAGCTGGTCAAAATCAGTTAGAGCCCGTCAAAACCGGTTTGAGCCGGTTTGGTCTGGTTGAAGCCAGTCAAAACCGATTCGAGCCTATCTGAGCCCGTCTGGTCCAGTTTGATCCTGTCTAATCAGGTCAAAACCGGTTTGAGCCGGTGAAAACCGGTTTTAGCCAGTCTGGAGTGGTTTGAGCTGGTCAAAACCGGTTTGAGCCAGTCAAAACCGGTTTGAGGCAGTCAAAACCGGTTTGAACCTGTCTGGTCTGGTTTGAGCCGATCAAAACCGGTTTGTGCCGGTCTGGCTCAGTTTTAGCCGGTCTGTGCCGGTCTGGTCTTGTTTGATCCAGTTTCAGCTGGTCTGGTCCTGTCTGGTCTGGTTTAATCCGGTGTGAGCCGGGCTGGTCCGGTTTGATCCGGTGTAATCCGATCAAAACCGGTTTGAGCCGGGATGGTCCGGTTTGAGCCGGTATGGTCTGGTTTCAGCGGGTCTAATCCGGCTCAGGCCAGTCAAAACCGGTTTCAGCCTGTCTAATCTGGTTTGAGGCGGTCCAAACCGGTTTGTGTCCCGGTTTAAGCTGGTCTGTGTTTGATCCAGTTTCAGCTGGTATGGGCCGGTCGAGTACGGTTTGATGCTGTCAAAACTGCTTTTAGCACGTCAAAACCGGTTTGAGCCGGTCTGGTCTGGTTTGAGCCGGTCTGGTCTGGTTTGAGCCGGTCTAAACCGGCTCAGGTCGGTCAAAACCGGTTTGAGCCGGTCTGATTTGGTTTGATCCGGTCAAAACCAGTTTGTGGCCCAGTTTTAGGCAGTCTGGGCCGGTCTGATCCCGTTTGATCCGATTTTAGCTGGTCTGGGCTGGTCTGATTCGGTTTGATCCGGTCTCATCTGGTCAAAACCGGTTTCAGCCGGTCAAAACCGGTTTCAGCTGGTCTGGTGTGGTTTGAGCAGGTCAAAACCGGTTTGAGCCGTTCTGGTCTGGTTTGAGCCAGAATGGTCTGGTTTGAGCCAGTCAAAACCGGTTTGAACCGGTTAAAACCGTTTTGAGCTGGTCTGGTGTGGTTTGAGCCGGTCAAAACCAGTTTGAGCCTGTTTGGTCTGGTTTGAGCCGGTCAAAACCGGTTCGAGACGATTTGGCCCGGTTTTAGCCGGTCTGGGCCAGTCTTTTCTGGTTTGATGCGGTTTGAACCGGTCTGGTCAGGTTTAATCTGGTCTCATCTGGTCAAAATCGGATTGAGCCGGTCTGGTCTTGTTTGAGCCTGTATGGTCTTGTTTGAGATGGTCAAAACCTGATTGAGCCGGTTTGGCCCGGGTTTTAGCCTGTCTGGGCCGGTCTGGTTTGGTTTGAGCCGATTTGAGTCAGTTTGTGCTTGTCTGCTCCGGTATGATTCGCTTTGGGAAGGTCTGTTCCCATTTGATCCCGTCTAATCCGGTCAAAATGGGTTTGAGTCGGTCAGGTCTGGTTTGAGCCGGTCAAAACCGGTTTGAGCCGATCTGGCCCGGTTTTAGCCGGTCTGGGCCGGTCTGGATCGGTTTTCAGCTGGTTTGAGCCGGTTTGTGCTCGTCTGGTCCGGTATGATCCGGTTTGGGAAGGTCTGGTCCCGTTTGATCTGGTCTAATCCGATCAAAAACTGGTGTGAGCCGGTCAGGTCTGGTTTGAGCCATTCAAAACAGGTTTGACTCGGTCTGCTCTAGTTTGAGCCGGTCAAAACCGGTTTGAGCGGGTCTGGCCCGGTTTTAGCTGGTCTGGTCCGGTCTGGTCCGATTTGATCCGGTGTGAGCCGGTCTGGTCCGGTTTGTTCCAGTGTCATCCGGTCAAAACCGGTTTGAGCCGGTCTGGTCCAGTTTGAGCCGGGCTGGTCTGCTTTGAGCCGGTCAAAACCAGCTCAGGCTGGTCAAAATCGGTTTGAGCCGGTCTGGTCTGGTTTGTGCCGGTCAAAACCTGTTTGTGGCCCGGTTTTAGCTGATCTGGCCACGTCTGGTTCGGTTTGCTCTGGCTTCAGCTGTTCTGGGCCGGTCTGGTGTGGTTTCATCCGGTTTGAGCCAGTCTGATCTGGTTTTATCCTGTCTCATCCGGTCAAAACCGATTTGATCCAGTCTCTTCTAGTTTCAGCCAGTCAAAACCGGTTTGAGCCAGTGTGGTCTGGTTTGAGCTGGTCTGGTCTGGTTTGAGCCAGTCAAAACCTCATTGAGCTGGTTTGGCCCGGTTTTAGCCTGTCTGGGCCGGTCTGGTTCGGTTTGAGCCGGTTTGAGCCGGATTGTGCCGGTCTGGTGCGGTATGATCCGGTTTGAGAGGGTGTGGTCCGGTTTGATCCAGTCTAATCCGATCAAAACCGGTTTGAGCTAGTCAGGTCTGGTTTGAGCCGGTCAAAACAGGTTCAAGCTGGTCTGGTCTGGTTTGAGCTGGTCAAAATAGGTTTGAGCCAGTTTGGCCCGGTTTTAGGTGGTCTGGGCCAGTCTGGTCCGGTTTGATCTGGTCTCATCCGGTCAAAACCGGTTTGAGCCGGTCTGGTCTTGTTTGCGCCAGTCTGGTCTTGTTTGAGATGGTCAAAATCTGATTGAGCCGGTTTGGCCCGGTTTTAGCCTGTCTGGGCCGGTCTGGTTCGGTTTGAGCCAGTTTGAGCCGGTTTGTGCTGGTCTGGTCCGGTATGATCCGGTTTGGGAAGTTCTGGTCCCGTTTGATCCGGTCTATTCCAGTCAAAACGGGTTTGATCCGGTCAGGTCTGGTTTGAGCCGGTGAAAACAGGTTCGACCCGGTATGGTCTGGTTTGAGCCGGTCAAAACAAGTTTGAGCCGGTTTGGCACGGTTTTAGGTGGTCTAGGCCTGTCTGGTCCGGTTTGATCTGGTTTGAGCTGGTCGGTCTGGTTTGAGCCGGTCAAAATAGGTTTGAGCCGGTTTGGCCCGATTTTAGGCGGTCTGGGCCGGTCTGGTCCGGTTTCATCTGGTTTTAGCTGGTCTGGGCCCGTCTGGTCTGGTTTGATCCGGTCTCATCCGGTCAAAATCGGTTTCAGTCGGTCAAAACCGGTTTGAGACCGTCAAAACCGGTTCGAGTCGTTCAAACCCAGTTTGAGCCAGTCAAAACCGGGTTGAACCGGTCTGGTCTAGTTTGATCTGGTCAAAACTGGTTTGAGCCGGTCTGGCCCAGTTATAGCCGGTCTGGGCCAGTGTAGTCCAGTTTGATCCGGTTTCAGCCGGTCTGGGCCTGTCTGGTCCAGTTTGATCCGGTGTGAGCCGGTCTGGTCCGGTTTGAGCAAGTCTGGTCTGGTTTGAGCCGGTCAAAACAGGCTGAGGCCGGTCAAAGCCGGTTTGAGCCGGTCTGGTCTGGTTTGAGCCGGTGAAAACCGGTTAGTGGCCCGGTTTTAGCCGGTCTGGGCCATTCTGCTCTGGTTTGCCCGGGCTTCAGCTGTTCTGGGTCGGTCTGGTGCTGTTTCATCTGGTTTCAACCGATCTGGTCAAGTTTTATCCTGTCTCATCCGGTCAAAACCGGTTTGAGCCAGTCTCGTCTGGTTTGAGCGGTTCTCGTCTGGTTTGAGCCGGTCAAAACCTGATTGAGCCAGTTTGCCCCGGTTTTAGACTGTCTGGGCCCGTCTGGTTTGGTTTGAGCCGGTATGAGCTGGTTTGTGCTGGTCTGATCCAGTATGATCCAGTTTGAGAAGGTTTGGTCCGGTTTGATCTGGTCTAATCCGGTCAAAACCGGTTTGAGCCGGTCAAAACAGGTTCGAGCTGCTCTGGTCTGGTTTGAGCCGATCTGGTCTGGTTTGAACCGGTCAAAACCGGTTTGTGGCCCAGTTTTAGGTGGTCTGGGCCAGTCTGGTCCGGTTTGATCAGATTTTTGCCAGTCTGGGACGTTCTGATTCGGTTTGATCCGGTCTCATCCTGTCAAAACCGGTTATAGCCGGTCAAAACCGGTTTCAGCCGGTCTGGGGTGATTTGAGAAGGTCAAAACCGGTTTGAGCCTTTTAAAACCGGTTTGAGCAGGTCTGGTCTGGTCTGAGCCGGTCTGGTCTGAATTCAGCCATTCACAACCTGTTCGAGCTGGTCAAAATCAGTTTGAGCCGGTTTGGTCAAGTTGAAGCTAGTCAAATCCGATTCGAGCCTGTCTGAGCCGGTCTAGTCTGGTTTGATCCGGTCTAATGAGGTCAAAACCGGTTTGAGCCGGTGAAAACCGGTTTTAGACGGACTGGAGTGGTTTGAGCAAGTCAAAACCGGTTTGAGCCGGTCTGGTCTGGTTTGAGACCGTCAATACCGGTTTGAGCCAGACTGGTCTGGTTTGAGCCAGTCAAACCGGTTTGTGGCCCGGTTTTAGCCAGACTGGGCCGGTCTGGTCCGGTTTCATCCGGTTTTAGCCGGTCTGGGCCCGTCTGTTCCGGTTTGATCCGGTCTCATATGGTCAAAATCGGTTTCAGCCAGTCAAAATTGGTTTGAGACGGTCTACTGTGGTTTGAGAAGGTAACAACCGGTTTGAGCCGGTCAAAACCGGTTCGAGCTGTTCCAAACCGGTTTGAGCCAATCAAAACCGGATTGAACTGGTCTGGTCTGGTTTGAGCCAGTAAAAACCATTTTGAGCCGGTGTGGTCTGGTTTGAGCCGGTCTGGTCTGGTTTGAACCGGTGAAAACCGCTTTATGGCCCAGTTTTACGAGGTCTGGGCCACTCTGGTCCGGTTTGATCCGATTTTAGCCGGTCTGGGCCAGTCTGGTCCGGTTTGATCTGATTTTAAGCCGGTCTGGGCCGGTCTGATTTGGTTTGATCTGGTCTCATTCGGTCAAAAACGATTTTAGCCGTTGAAAACCGGTTTCAGCCGGTCTGATGTGGTTTGAGCAGGTCAAAACCGGTTTGAGCCGGTCTGGTCTGGTTTGAGCCGGGTCAAAACCGGTTTGTGGCCCGGTTTTAGCTGGTCTGGGCCAATCTGGTCTGGTTTGATCTGGTTTCATCTGGTCTGTGCCGGTCGTCGGTCCGGTTTTGATCCGGTCAAAACCACTTTCAGCCAGTCAAAACCGGTTTGAGCTGGTCTGGTCTGGTTTGAGCCGGTTCTGGTCTGGTTTTAGCCTGTCAAAACCGGCTCAGGTCTGACAAATCCGGTTTGAGCCGGTCTGGTCTGGTTTGAACCGGTCAAAACCGGTTTGTGGCCCAGTTTTAGGCGTTCTGGGCCGATCTGGTCCGGGTTTGATCCGATTTTAGCCAGTCTGGGCTGGTCTGATTCGGTTTCAACTGGTCTCAACTGGTCAAAACCGGTTTTAGCCAGTCAAAACCGGTTTCAGCCGGTCTGGTGTGGTGTTTGAGCAGGTCAAAACCGGTTTGTGGCCCAATTTTAGCCGGTCTGGGCCAGTCTGCTCCGGTTTGATCCGGTTTCAGCTGGTCTGGGCCAGTCGACTCCGGTTTGATCCGGTCAAAACCGCTTTGAGCCAGTCAAAACCGGTTTGAGCCGGTCTGGTCTAGTTTGAGCCAGTCAAAACCGGTTTGTGGCCCGGTTTTAGCCGTCTGGCCCGGTCTGGCCCTGTTTACTCTGGCTTCAGCTGTTTTGGGCCGGTCTAGTGCGGTTTCATCCGGTTTGAGCTGGTCTGGTTCGGTTTTATCCTGTCTCATCCAGTCAAAACCAGTTAGATCCGGTCTGTTCTGGATGAGCCGGTCAAAACTGGTTTGAGCCAGTCTGGTCTGGTTTGAGCCGGGTCTGGTCTGGTTTGAGCCGGTCAAAACCTGATTCAGCCAGTTTGGCCCAGTTTTTAGCCTGTCTGGGCTGGTCTGGTTCGGTTTGAGTCGTTTTGAGCCCGTTTGTGCCGGTCTGGTCTGGTATGATCCGGTTTGAGAAGGTCTGGTCCGGTTTGATCCGGTTTAATCCAGTCAAAACCGGTTTGAGCCGGGTCTGGTATGGTTTGGGGCCGGTCAAAACAGGTTCGAGGCGGTCTGGTCTCTTTTGAGCCGGTGAAAATAGGTTTGAGCCGGTTTGGCCTGGTTTTAGGTGGTCTGGGCCGGTCTGCTCCCGTTTGATATGGTTTGAGCCGGTCTGGTCTGGTTTGAGCCGGTCAAAACCAGTTTGAGCCGGTCTGGTCTGGTTTGAGCCCGTCAAAATAGGGTTGAGACGGTCTGGTCTTGTTTGAGCCGGAGTGGTCTTGTTTTAAACGGTCTGGTCTGGTTTGAGCCGATCAAAACCTGTTTGTGGCCCGGGTATTAGCTGGTCTGGCCCGGTCTGGTCCTGTTGCTCTGGCTTCCGCTGTTCTGGGCCGGTGTGGTGCAGTTTCATCCGGTTTGAGCCAGTATGGCCTGGTTTTATGCGGTCTGGGCCAGTCTGTTCCGTTTGATCCAGTTTGAGCCGTTCTGGTCTGGTTTGAGCCAGTCAAAACCGGTGTGAGCCGGTATGGTCTGCTGTGAGCCGGTCAAAATAGGTTTGAGCAGGTTTGGCCCGGTTTTAGGCGGTCTGGGACGTTCTGTTCCGTTTAGATCCGGTTTTAGCCTGTCTGGGCCCGTCTGGTCCGGTTTGATCAGGTCTCATATGGTCAAAGTCGGTTTCAGCCGGACAAAACCGGTTTGAGCCAGTCGGGTGTGGTTTGAGACGGGTCAAAACCGGTTTGAGCCGGTCAAAACCGGAATAAACCGGTCCGGTCTGGTTTGAGCCGGTCAAAACCGGCTCAGGACGGCCAAAACAGGTTTGAGCCGGTCTGGTCTGGTTTGAAGCGGTCAAAACCGGTTTTGTGGCCCAGTTTTAGGTGGTCTGGGCCGGTCTTTTCCGGTTTGTTCCGATTTTAGCCGTTCTGCACCGGTCTGATTCGGTTTGATCGGGTCCCATCCGGTCAAAACCGGTTTTAGCCAGTTAAAACCGTTTTCAGCTGGTCTGGTGTGGTTTGAGCAGGTCAAAACCGGTTTGAGCCGGTTTGGTATGGTTGAAGCCAATCAAAACCGATTCGAGCCTCTCTGAGCCGGTCTGGTCCTGTTTGATCCGGTCTCATCCCAGTCAAAACCGGTTTGAGACGGTGTGGTCTTGTTTGAGCCGTTCTGGTCTTGTTTTGAAACGGTCTGGTGTGGTTTGAGCCGGTCAAAACCAGTTTGTGGACCGGTTTTAGCCGGTCTGGCCCGGTCTGGTCCGGTATGCTCTGGCTTCAGCTGTTCTGGGCCGGGTCTGGTGCGGTTTTCATCCGGTTTGAGTCGGTTTGGCCTGGTTTCATGCGGCCTGCACGGTCTGGTCCCGTTTGATCCGGTTTGAGCCGGTCTGGTCTGGTTTGAGCCGGTCAAAACCGGTTTCAGTCGGTCAAAACCGGTTTGAGCCGGTCTGCTCTGGTTTGAGCCGGTCATAACCGGTTTTGAGCCACTCTGGCCCGGTTTTAGGCGGGTCTGGGCCGGTCTGGTCCGGTTAGATCCGGTTTTAGCCGTCTGGGCCTGTCTGATCCGGTTTGATCCAGTCTCATATGGTCAAAAATCGGTTTCAGCTGGTCAAACCCGGCTTGAGACAGTCTGGTGTGGTTTGAGATGGTCAAAACCCTTTTGAGCCGGTCAAAACCGTTCGAGCCATTCAAAAACGGTTTGAGCCAGTCAAAACCGGATTGAACCGGTCCGGTCTGGTTTTAGCAGGTCAAAACCGGCTCAGGTCAGTCAAAACAGGATTGAGCCGGTATGGTCTGGTTTGAAGCGGTCAAAACCGGTTTGTGGCCCAGTTTTAGGCGGTCTGGGCCGGTCATGTCCGGTTTGATACGATTTTAGCCGTTCTGCGCCGGTCTGATTCGGTTTGATCAGGTCTCATCCGGTCAAAACCGGTTTTAGCCGGTTAAAACCGGTTTCAGCTGGTCTGGTGTGGTTTGAGCAGGTCAAAACCGGTTAGAGCCGGTCAAAACCGGTATGAGCCAGTTTGGTCCGGTTGAAGCCAGTCAAAACCGATTCGAGCCTCTCTGAGCCAGTATGGTCCAGTTTGATCTGGTCTAATCAGGTCAAAACCGGTTTGAGCTGGTGAAAACCGGTTTTAGCCGGTCTGGAGTGGTTTGAGCCTGTCAAACCAAATTGAGCCAGTGAAAACTGGTTTGAACCGGTCTGGTCCGTTTTGAGCCGGTCCAAACCGGTTGGAGCTGGTCTGGCCCGGTTTTAGCCGGTCTGGGCTGGTCTGGTCCTGTTTGATCTGGTTTCAGCCGGTCTGGGACTGTCTGGTCCAGTTTGATCCTGAGTGAGCCGGTCTGGTCTGGTTTGATCCGGTGTCATCCGGTCAAATCTGGTTTGAGCCGGTCTGGTCCGGTTTGAGCCAGTCTGGTATGGTTTGAGCCGGTCAGGTCTGGTTTGAGCCAGTCAAAATGGGTTTGTGGCCCAGTTTTAGGCGGTCTGGCCCGGTCTGGTCTGGTTTGCTCTGGCTTCAGCTGTTCTGGGCCGGGTCTGGTGCGGTTTCATCCGGTTTGAGCCGGTCTGGCCCGGTTTTATTCTGTCTCATCTGGTCAAAACCGGTTTGAGCCGGTTTGGTCTGGTTTGAGCTGGTCAAAACCGGTTTGATCGGTCTGGGTCTCTGTGGGTGTGGTTCAGCCGGTCTGGTCTGGTTTGAGCCGGTCTGATCTGGTTTTGAGCTGGTCAAATCCGGCTCAGGTCGCTCAAAACCGGTTTTGAGGTGGTCTGGTCTGGTTTGAGCCGGTCAAAACCGGTTTGAGGCGATTTGGCCTAGTTTTAGCCGGTCTTTTCTTGTTTGAGACGCTCTGGTCTTGTTTGAGGTGGTCGAAACCTGTTTGAGCCGGTTTGGCCCGGTTTTAGCCGGTCTGGGCCGGTCTGGTACGGTGTGATGGTTTTTGCGCCTGTCTGGTCGGGTTTGATCCGGTCTCATCCGGTCAAAACCCGTTTCACGCCGGTCTCGGTCTTGTTTGAGCTGGTTAAAACCGGTTTGAGATGACTTGGCCCAGTTTTAGCCGGTCTGGGCCGGTCTGGTCCGGTTTGATGCGGTTTCAGCTGTTCTGGACCGGTCGAGTCCGGTTTGATCCGTTTTGAGCCGGTCTGGTCCGGTTTGATCCGGTCTCATCCGGTCAAAACCGGTTTGAGCCGGTCTGGTCTGGTTTGAGCCGGTCAAAACCGGTTTGTGGCCCAATATTAGCCGGTCTGGGCCGGTCTGCTCCGGTTTGATCCGGTTTCAGCTGGTCTGGGCCAGTCGAGTCTGGTTTGATCCGTGTCAAAACCGCTTTGAGCCGGTCCAAAACCGGTTTGAGCCGGTCTGGTCTAGTTTGAACCGGTCAAAACCGGTTTGTGGCCCGGTTTTAGCCGGTCTGGCCCGGTCTGGTCCTGTTTACACCGGCTTCAGCTGTTTTGGGCTGGTCTAGTGCGGTTTCATCCGGTTTGAGCCGGTCTGGTTCGGTTTTATCCTGTCTCATCCGGTCAAAACCGGTTAGATCCGGTCTATTCTGGTTGAGCCGGTCAAAAGTGGTTTGAGCCAGTCTGGTCTGGTTTGAGCCGGTCTGGTCTGGTTTGAGCCGGTCAAAACCTGATTGAGCGAGTTTGGCCCGGTTTTAGCCTGTCTGGGCTGGTCTGGTTCGGTTTGAGTCGTTTTGAGCCCGTTTGTGCCGGTCTGGTCCGGTATGATCCGGTTTGAGAAGGTCTGGTCCGGTTTGATCCGGTTTAATCCAGTCAAAAACCGGTTTGAGCCGGTCTGGGATGGTTTGGGCCGGTCAAAACAGGTTCGAGGCGGTCTGGTCTCTTTTGAGCCGGTGAAAATAGGTTTGAGCCGGTTTGGCCCGGTTTTAGGCGGTCTGGGCTGGTCTGCTCCCGTTTCATACGGTTTGAGCCGGTCTGGTCTGGTTTTGAGCCAGTCAAAACCGGTTTGAGCCAGTCCTGGTCTGGTTTGAGCCGGTCAAAATAGGTTTGAGCTGGTTTGGCCTGGTTGTAGGCGGTCTGGGCCGGTCTGGTACGTTTTGATCCGGGTTTTAGCTGGTCTGGGCCCGTCTGGTCCGGTTTGATCCGGTCTCAACCGGTCAAAATCGGTTTCAGCCATTCAAAACCGGTTTGAGCCGTTCTGGTCTGGTTTGAGCCGGTCGAAACCGGTTCGAGCCGTTCAAAACAGGTTTGACCCGGTCAAAACGGGATTGAAATGGTCTGTTCTGGTTTGAACCTGTCAAAACCAGTTTGTGGCCCAGTTTTAGGCGGTCTGGGCAGGTCTGGTCCGGTTTGATCCGTTTTTAGTCGGTCTGGGCTGGTCTGATTCGGTTTTGATCCGGTCTCATCCGGTCACAACCGGTTTTAGGCGGTCAAAACCGGTTTCATCCGGTCTGGTGTGGTTTGAGCAGGTGAAAACCGGTTTGAGCTGGTCTGGTCTGGTTTGAGCCGGTCTGGTCTTGTTTTGAGCCATTCAAAACCTGTTCGAGCTGGTCAAAACCAGTTTGAGCTGTTATGGTCTGGTTGAAGCCAGTCAAAACAGTTTCGAACCTGTCCTGAGCCAGTCTGGTCCGGTTTGATGCAGTCTAATCAGGCCAAAACCGTTTTGAGCTGGTGAAAACTGGTTTTGACTTGTCTGGAGTGGTTTGAGCTGGTCTAAACCGGTTTCAGATGGTCAAAAATCGGATTGAGCCAGTCAAAACCGGTTTGAACTGGTCTGGTCTGGTTTGAGCCGGTCAAAGCCAGTTTGAGCCAGTCTGGCCCGGTTTTAGCCGGGTCTCGGCCGGTCTGGTCCTGTTTGATCTGGCTTCAGCCGGTCTGGGCTTGTCTGGTCCGGTTTTGATCCAGTGTGAGCTGGTTTGGTGTGGTTTGATCCGGTGTCATCCGGTCAAACCTGGTTTGAGTTGGTCTGGTCCGGTTTGAGCCAGTCTGGTGTGGTTTGAGCCTGTCAATACCGGTTTGTGGCCCGGTTTTAGCCGGTCTGCCCGGGTCTGGTCTGGTTTGCTCTGGCTTCAGCTGTTCTGGGCCGGTCTGGTGCGGTTTCATCCTGTTTGAGCCGCTCTGGTCCGGTTTTATTCTGTCTCATCTGGTCAAAACCAGTTTGAGCCGGTCTGGTCTAGTTTGAGCCAGTCAAAACCGGTTTGAGCCGGTCTGGTGTGGTTTGAGCCGGTCTCGTATGGTTTGAGCCGGTCTGATCTGGTTTGAGCTGGTAAAAACCGGCTCAGGTCGGTCAAAACGGGTTTTGAGCCGGTCAGGTCTGGTTTGAGCCGGGTAAAAACCGGTTTGAGCCGATTTGGCCCTTTTTTAGCCGTTCTGAGCTGGTCTTTTCTGGTTTGAGACGGTTTGAGCCAGTCTGCTCCGGTTTGATCCGGTCTCATCCAGTCAAAACCGATTTGAGACGGTCTGGTCTTGTTTGAGCTGGAGTGGTCTTGTTTTAAATGGTCTGGTCAGGTTTGAGCTGGTCAAAACCGGTTTGTGGCCTGGTATTAGCTGGTCTGGCCCGGTCTGATCCTGTTTGCTCTGGCTTCCGCTGTTCTGGGCCGCTGTGGTGCGGTTTCATCCGGTTTGAGCCAGTATGGCCCGGTTTTATTCAGTCTGGGCCGGTCTGTTCCCGTTTGATCCGGTTTGAGCCGTTCTGGTCTGGTTTGAGCCGGTCAAAACCGGTTTCAGCCGGTCGAAACCGGTTTGAGCTGGTCTGGTCTGTTGTGAGCCGGTCAAAATAGGTTTGAGCCAGTTTGGCCCGGTTATAGGCGGTCTGGGACGTTCTGTTCCGTTTAGATCCGGTTTTAGCCCGTCTGGGCCCGTCTGGTCCGGTTTGATCCGGTCTCATATGGTCAAAGACGGTTTCAGCCGGTCAAAACTGGTTTGAGCCAGTCGGGTGTGGTTTGAGACGGTCAAAACCGGTTTGAGCCGGTCAAAACCAGAATAAACCATTCCAGTCTGGTTTGAGCCGGTCAAAACCGGCTCAGGTCGGCCAAAACAGGTTTGAGCCGGTCTGGTCTGGTTTGAAGCGGTCAAAACCGGTTTGTGGCCCAGTTTTAGGCGGTCTGGGCCGGTCTTTTCCGGTTTGTTCTGATTTTAGCCGTTCTGCGCCAGTCTGATTCGGTTTGATCGGGTCTCATCCGGTCAAAACCGGTTTTAGCCGGTGAAAACCGTTTTCAGCCGGTCTGGTGTGGTTTGAGCAGGTCAAAACCGGTTGAGCCGGTTTGGTATGGTTGAAGCCAATCAAAACCGATTCGAGCCTCTCTGAGCCAGTCTAGTCCTGTTTGATCCGGTCTCATCCAGTCAAAACCGGTTTCAGACGGTCTGGTCTTGTTTGAGCCGATCTGGTCTTGTTTTGAAACGGTCTGGTATGGTTTGAGCCGGTCAAAACCGGTTTGTGGACTGGTTTTAGCCGGTCTGGCCCGGTCTGGTCTGGTATGCTCTGGCTTCAGCTGTTCTGGGTCGGTCTGGTGCGGTTTCATCCGGTTTGAGTCTGTTTGGCCCGGTTTCATGCGGTCTGCACTGGTCTGGTCCCCGTTTGATCCGGTTTGAGCCAGTCTGGTCTGGTTTGAGCTGGTCAAAACCGATTTCAGTGTCAAAACCGGTTTGAGCCGGTCTGCTCTGGTTTGAGCCGGTCATAACCGGTTTGAGCCGGTCTGGCCCAGTTTTAGGCAGTCTGGGCCAGTCTGGTCCGGTTCGATCCGGTTTTAGTCTGTCTGGGCCTGTCTGGTCCGGTTTGATCTGGTCTCATATTGTCAAAATCGGTTTCAGCCGGTCAAACCCGGTTTGAGGCGGTCTGGTGTGGTTTGAGCCGGTCAAAACCGGTTCGAGCCATTCAAAACCGGTTTGAGCCGGTCAAAACCGGATTGAACCAGTCTGGTCTGGTTTGAGCCGGTCAAAACCGATTTGAGCCAGTCTGGTCTGGTTTGAGATGGTCTGGTCTGGTTTGAGCTGGTCAAAACTGGCTCAGGTCTGTCAAAACCGGCTTGAGCAGGTCTGGTCTGGTTTGAACCCATCAAAACTGGCTTGTGGCCCAGTTTTAGGAGGTCTGTGCTGGGCAGGTCTGGTTTCATCCGATTTTAGACGGTCTGGGATGGTCTGATTTGGTTTGATCCGGTCTCATCCGGTCAAAACCGGTTTTAGCCAGTCAAAACCGGTTTCAGCCGGTCTGGTGTGGTTTGAGCAGGTCAAAACCGGTTTGAGCCGGTCAAAACCGGTTTAAGCTGGTTTGGTCTGGTTTGAGCCGGCCTGGTCAGGTTTCAGCTGGTGAAAACCCGTTCGAGCCAGTGAAAACCGGTTTGAGCCGGTTTGGTCTGGTTGAAGCCAGTCAAAATCGATTCGATCATGTCTGAGAAGGTCTGGTCCGGTTTGACACAGTCTAATCAGGTCAAAACCTGTTTGAGCTGGTGAAAACCGGTTTTAGCCGGTCTGGAGTTGTTTGATCTGGTCAAAATTGGTTTGCGCTGGTCTGGTCTGGTTTGAGATGGTCTGGTCTGGTTTGAGCCAGTCAAAACTGGTTTGAACCGGTTTGTTTCTGGTTGAAGCCCGTCAAAACCG